>NC_054485.1:79714547-79924547 GCF_017639515.1 Carcharodon carcharias
CAAGTGGGGTGGAATATGTCATATTCAGGCTGACTTGCCCCTGGCCATCTGTCCCTGCTTGTGCTCTAGTGGTTACAAGGGTGGGGCCATTGGGGCAGACGGTTTTTCTGGCTCTGGAATATATGCCGCCAGTGGATCATCTGGTGGAGGTTCCCCGTTACCGCTGCTGTATCTATCTGCCCCGTCTGCTAAATCATCCCAATCTATATCCCCTTGACCACTTTCCTCACCTCTTCCGGGTGCGAAAGCACACAGTATGCCCCTCTGTGCGGCTAGCTGATCTTGCAGCCTCACTATCAGTTTCTGACACTTTGTGTGATCACCGGTACTGCTCCTCTTTTCCTGAGCTGCTCTGTGAATCACATTCATAGAAGTTTCTAAATCACTACATTGTTGTTTCCATCCCTCCACCTCAGCTCTAGCCGCTTGGGCTTCTCCCTCTCTCTTACTCTTTTCATTAACCAATTTTTCACACTGTAACTGATATTGGTTCATGTGCATCTAATCTGCACTTCTCTGTCCCTTTAGATCAGTTACCTTCTCACTAAGGTGGGCTATCTCCTCACAGACTTTCTTATTCTCTTCCTCTAGTCTGTCTCATTCTCTCCTACCCCATTGTTGGCATTCTATCCATTCCTCAAATAAACATCCGATTGCTACAGACTTCTGTACCTTTTTAAATTTCTTATCTGACATCTTTGTGCAATTCTCCAAAGAGCCTCCCCAACGGGTTTTCCCTTGTAGCCAATGTGACCCGCATACTCCCCGTATTGCGGCCACTTCCCTATTAAGTATTTTTGAGGAGTCCCTTCCAGTCAAAACAAACCAAGTATCCAGGGCTTGGGGATTCCTTTTGATTTGTCATCTTATGTTAATAGCTATGAATTAACCCAAACAGCTGTTCTCTGTTTACTTTGCCAACTCGGTTTGGTGCAAGTCTCCCACTGACTCAATGGAGAGATTTATCCTCGAGCCCACCCAGGGACGGCAGATATGTTGCCGGAGGTCACCAGTAATGGTTATTGGCTTAGTACAAAGAGGAGAAGAGTCAATTCTCTCTGAGCTCTAAATTCGCTTTATTCACCTTGTTAGATCATCTACATATAGCTTATATGTCTGGTTAAATATAGACATGCAGTTTACAGCAGGTTATACAGTTTTATACCC
The DNA here is from genome assembly GCF_017639515.1 of Carcharodon carcharias. Classification (NCBI taxonomy): domain Eukaryota; kingdom Metazoa; phylum Chordata; class Chondrichthyes; order Lamniformes; family Lamnidae; genus Carcharodon; species Carcharodon carcharias. The sequence goes on from NC_054485.1 coordinate 79,715,715, forward strand.
AAAACTAGGATCGAAACGCACACCCGCTAGTTTTCTCTGACACTCCCTGAGTGGTCACAGAATATAAAAGCTAATACCTGAAAAGGAGAGCTGACGCTGGCCAGGTGTTCCGTTCTCTCTCTCTTTCGACATCGTCTCTACGTTGCTGATGTAGGTTCTTCTGCTTCTGCGATGGTTGGACTCAGGAGTTCTCGCTGGGTCCACACCCAAAATTCTCCACTCTTATACTGAATCTTATCTCTTCAAAACAAAAACAGAATTACCTGGAAAAACTCAGCAGGTCTGGCAGCATCGGCGGAGAAGAAAAGAGTTGACGTTTCGAGTCCTCATGACCCTTCAACAGAACTGGTTCTGTCTCTCTCCCATTGCTTGCCTAGTCTGTGGCATCTTCTCATTGGCTCTATCCCAAGGACTTAGGTAGCATTACCTCGTTACTCCTTTCCTAAATAAGGACTTGTGTCTTATCTCATTCCCTTTGTTTTTCAAGAAACTCAGCTACTTCAAACCGGTTCCAGCCAGCTCAGGCCAGTGACTGGACTCAGGTTGCTTCAGGTCAAAAGTTGCTTTTGCCTGTGTCAGCAGTTCGGTTGCAGCCCCTGTGCAACATAATGCCATTCACTCCCCCACCATGGCCCCTCATACTCTCTGTACCAACCAATGCCATTCACTCACCCCACCATGGCCCTTCATACCCTCTGTACTAACTAATGCCATTCACTTACCCCACCATGGACCCTCATACCCTCTGTACTAACTAATGCCAATCACTTACCCCACCATGGACCCTCATACCCTCTGTACCAACTAACGTCATTTACTCACCCCACCATGGCCTCTCATATTCTCTGTACCAACTAACATCATTTACTCACCCCACCATGGCCTCTCATATTCTCTGTACCAACTAATGCCATTTACTCACCCCACCATGGCCCCTCATTGCCCCTGTACTAACTAATGCCATTCACTCACCCCACCATGGCCCCTCATACCCTCTGTACCAAATAATGCCATTCACTCACCCTCTATGGCCCCTTACATTCAAGTGCCAAATTAATGCCGACTAGTGCCAACCCATGCCCCCCCCACTCCGCAACTATTTCTCTTTTACCTACCATGCCAACCCACCCAGTATCCATTATGGGTAGTCCTCAGGACTAATGCTGAAATTAAAGCTTTTAAGTGTCTATTGATGAATTCAGTATTTCAAAAAGCACTCGCATTGTTAAGAAACTATTCATTAGATTTAACTTCCTTTATTTCATTATAAAGACAGGCATTTGAATTCATAGTCTCACTTCAAAGAGTTTATAACCACTTGCAGCTGTCAATCAAACTATGAACTGACAGGCACCCCACTGTGATAATGGAAGGTTGTGAAATCAGCCATGCAGCACTAGCCCTGTAATGATAGATCACAGACTATGGTAACAGAGAGAAAGGCAAAAACTGATATTTTCTAATAAGGCAGACAGTGTTTTTTAAATATTGAAAGTGCAGGAGCTTAAGATGCCTTGAGAGCTTCAGTCTTCTTGACAGTTCACTTAACAGTTCTCTTGCCAGCTCCAATGAGATTGACAGTTCCAAAGAGTTTATGCACTTTTTGCGCATATTCACATCTACCTTTAAAAATTTGAAAGGGCACCTGACCTCTCCCAAAGGACACCTGACCTTTCCAAAAGGACACCTGACCTTTCCAAAAGGCCACCTGACCTCTCCCAAAGGACACCTGACCTTTCCAAAAGGTGCCTTGGAATCATATGCAAAGGGGTACCTTACCTCTCCGAAAGCGTACCTTACTTTTCCAAAACACTCTGACAGCTTTAGACTTTCCCCAACCAGGTCTAAATTTCACCAGTCATGTTTTGGACATCCCACTAATCACATCAGCCTTTAACAAGTGCAGTTGCCTCTGTGAACCACAGGTGTGTGTTTTAGAACTTACCCCCATTCCCCCACATCTAACAGCCCCCATGAAAGTTACGACTGCTGGGTCCAGGGGCTGGACTTCCAGATTCAAGCCTTCGCTGCAGTTTCCATAACGACTGAGAGTCTCTCCGTTTGCCCGCTAATTCAGGCTGTACGTCTGGAGGAACGTCAATATGTCTATTGGTATTAAAATGCCCAAACTCCTATAAACAAAAGCTAGTGAAAATCCAACACATTTCGAGAACACATAACAGGCAGTTCAAAATGGAAAAAGGATAGAAGGCACAATGTTCCTGAACTAAAGCCTTTCAAGAGGCAAACTTCAAGGCCCGAAAGAAAATCATTAAGAATGTACCTCATCCAAGAAAGGACAATGAGGAACTGAAAGCTGAAACAGAAAGATTGGCTGTTGCAGACAGTGGCAGCTGGAGGAGTTGGAAGATGGATGTGTGGATACCTGAATGAGAGCAGAGTGTGGTCTTGAGATGTTCATGTTTCTCTTGCTTCACCAGGAAAACCAGGGAAAAAATGTAATCCGGGTTCCTTTTTGTTCCCGTGTGGCTGGGACATGTCAGCTCAGCACTATCGTGTCATGTTCTCTCCTCACTTTTAAGTATGAGCTTTATTCAATGTGGATACTTTGGAATTAACTTTCCCTTTATAAAGTGGGCAATGCGCTACAATGTACTACAAAGGTGACCTCCCCTGTGAACTTAAAAACCGACTCACTGTCTAATAGAGACAATAGGGCACATCCCAGGTGAAAAGTTGTTAATTACAAATAATCTGAGATCATCAAAAGGCATTCCCAACGTTTTTTTATTCATTCACGGGATGCGGGCGTCGCTGGCTGGACCAGCATTTATTGCTCACCCCTAATTGCCCTTGAGAAGGTGGTGCTGTGCTGCCTTCTTGAACTGCTGCAGTCCATGTGGTATAGGTACACGCACAGTGCTGTTAGGGAGGGAATTTGACCCAACGACAGTGAAGGAACGGGGATATATTTCCAAGTCATGATGATGGTGTTCCCATGTGTCTGCTGCCCTTGTCCTTCTAGATGGTGGAGGTCGTGGGTTTGGAAGGTGCTGTTTAAGGAGCCTTGGTGAGTTTCTTTTTTTGAAATAAAGAAGGTGATCGTCTGAACCTCCTCAGGATGAATGTCTTAAAACAATAAACCAGGATGTGGCTTATTAACCTGGTGACACCACCACAATTTCAAAAAGGAACAGTGAGAAGTCACATGGTCGGGCAGTCACATTTATCTCCTTTTAATCTATATCTGCTGTCTGCAGAAAGATAGGGTAGAAAGGACAATAACATCTATGCCTTAAGGACTGAGGGCTATAATATCATGAGGTCTCCATACCTGTACCACTTTAGGATCAAAAATACAGCATACTGACCTCCTTTGTTCTGAAACTACAAGTATCCAGCTTCATGACCTGCAGGAAGTCCTCAAGAGAATCCTGAAACAGCTGTGGCCTTACACTTTGTCTGTTAAATTCACCAAACTACACTTCAAGAGTCAGGACATCTTTTTATCAGATTTGTAACACATGTTTTCCTGAACAAGACAATCATGTGAATTATGAACTATTCCTTTTGTTTATAATTTGTAAAAGTGCACTGTTCACTTCAACTGTACTTTGCTTGTGTGTGTTTGTGTGTGTGTATGTGTGAGTTGTTGCCATAGCGTTAGATTTCAGGGTAAATGATTAATCTTGCAACCATCTTTCTTTATTTAAACCCACAGGAAGCTTGCTGCTGGTTATTCACATTGTGCACACTCTAAGATGTGAAACAAACACACACAAACACACATCTTCTTATCAAAAGCTTATTGATTACAGACAGTTGGGAAAGGAACAGGAATTTCAGCAGTTCTCTCTCATTCTGTCCGTAACAGTGTGTCAATGTTTATTAAGCTACCTTTAATTTTTTTGTTTTCCAGGCACCAATTCATTGACTACGATGTATATGGCAGTCTCTGGAATCACAGGATTTCCTGAGGTTTCAAAAGTTACTCTGGTCAATGGAGTTCAAGTTAATTATCATGGCAGTAATGGTCGACAGACCATCCCCAGGCTGCAGGTCATGGCAGATGCTATCAGTGTGGAATTCTGGGAACATCTCACAGATCTCCGCAACACAAAATCGGACATGGCGGGAGAGAATCTGAATACAATAATGAAGAATACAAACCAGACATCCGATAAGATCAGAGATGTAGAATCATCCATTGATGGTCTTGTTTGATCAGGGCTGGATAGGTCCCCAGCCATAGCTATACTGCACTGTGACACTAGGTGTACAGTGTGTGGGACTGCTATATATATCGTAGTCAATGAATTGGTGCCTGGAAAACAAAAAAATTAAAGATAGCTTAATAAATATTTACACACTGTTATGGACAGAATGAGAGAGAACTGCTGAAATTCCTGTTCCATGAATCATGTACAAATGGAGGGTTATTCTGTACCTTCTTCCTATTCTGATTGAGATATTTACAAAGTTGTGTTCACATTGATGAAGATAAGGAGATGGGTTTGTGATTGAACAAGTTGAGAATATGGTGAGATGGTTGAGATCATCCAGGAAAGGGCAGCTTGTTGGCGAATTCCTGTCCTCTTGCTGTATCTCAATGTATCTTCATATATATGGGGGTGAGCTGGATCTTCTCCAGTATTCCAAAATGGACAGTGTGAATCCAGGAGGCAGTGTGAAAAGAGAATGGGAATCTCTGTAATCAATATCCCCGTGAGGTAAGGAAGTGGGGATTATCAAGGACAAAGGCCATCACTCATGGATGTAGAAGGTGAGGAGAACAATCAACAGATATTAACACTACTGAGCATGTGTGTGTAAGGAGGAGGCCTCAGTGTTCCTGCTCACACAATGGTAGATTCACTGTTTCCACTTACACAGTCACTCAGATAGTGGAAATGTGATTCTGTATTAACCTAATGTTTGTTTCTCGTGATTCACCATTCACCAAGATAGTGGATTTTGGATACTTTAGAAACTCTACATTCTCTAGCAAAGTTCTAGCCTGTGCAATCTGGAGGACACAGAATACAAACCCATGATGGATTCTTAATTCACGAGTGCATTCGGTATCAGTATCATGAGCTCTGCATGTAGTTGATTGTATTAGTCTTGTTAGAATCTCCAGAGAGACTGTTTATTTTAGAGAGAAATTCAGTGAAGAAATCACTCCACAAGGTTTCTCATTTTTAAAGAAAAACAAACTTACTTGTTTCTAGTGATGCATTTGGTTTGCAATATGGCAGTAAGGAGGTGCCTGAATTGCTGAGTTTGTGAGTACAAGCCTTGCCTACAGCAGCTTTGTGCGGAGGTTGTGATGTAGTGGTAATGTCACCAGGTCAGTAATCCAGAGACCTACGCTAATGTTCTGGGTACACAGGTTGAAATCCCACCATAGCAGCAGTTAGAATTTAGATTCATTGAATAAGTCTGGAATTAAAAGGCTAGTCTCGGTAATAGTGACCATGAAAGCATTGTCAACTATTGTAAAAACCCATTTGGTTCATTAATGTCCTTCAGGGGAAGAAATCTGCCATCCTTACCTGGTCTGGCCTCCATGTGACTCCAGACACACAGCAATGTGGTTGTCTGTTAAATGCCCTCTGAAATGGCCGAGCAAGTCCCTTGATTGCATCAAACTGCTGCAAAGCCTCAAAAAAGGAATGAAACCAGACAGACCACCCGCCATCGACCGAGGCACCGGAAAAGCCAATGGCAAACTCCACCCTGTTTTCCCTGCAAAGTCCTCCTTGCTAACATCTGGGGGCTTGTGCCAAAACTGGGAGAGCTGTCTCACAGACTAGTCATGAAACAGCTTGACATAGTCATCCTCACAGAATCATACCTTACAGATATTGGCCCAGACACTACCGTCACCGTCCCATGGTGGGTCCCGTCCCACCGTCACTGTACCGGGGTGAGTCCAGTCCCACCGTCACCGTCCCGGGGTGAGTCCTGTCCCACCATCACCGTCCCGGGGTGAGTCCCGTCCCATCGTCACCGTCCCGGGGTGAGTCCCGGGGTGAGTCCCGTCCCACCGTCACTGTACCGGGGTGAGTCCAGTCCCACCGTCACCGTCCTGGGGTGAGTCCTGTCCCACCATCACCGTCCCGGGGTGAGTCCCGTCCCACCGTCACCGTCCCGGGGTGAGTCCCGTCCCACCGTCACCAGCCCGGAGTGAGTCTCGTCCCACCGTCACCGTCCCAGGGTGAATTCTGTCCCACCGTCACCGTCCCGGGGTGAGTCCTGTCCCATCGTTCCAGGGTGGGTCCTGTCCCACCATCACTGTCCCGGGGTGAGTCCTGTTCCACCGTCACTGTCCCGGGGTGAGTCCCATCCCACGGTCACTGTCCCGGGGTGAGTCCCGTCCCACCGTCACTGTCCCGGGGTGAGTCCTGTCCCATCGTTCTGGGGTGGGTCCCGTCCCACCGTCACCGTCCCGGGGTGAATCCTGTCCCACCGTCACCGTCCCGGGGTGAATCCTGTCCCACCATCACCGTCCCGGGGTGAGTCCTGTCCCACCGTCACCGTCCTGGGGTGAGTCCTGTCCCACCGTCACTGTCCCGGGGTGAGTCCAGTCCCACCATCACCATCCCGGGGTGAGTCCTGTCCCACCATCACTGTCCCGGGGTGAGTCCTGTTCCACCGTCACTATCCCGGGGTGAGTCCCGTCCCACCGTCACTATCCCGGGGTGAGTCCTGTCCCATCATTCCGGGGTGGGTCCCGTCCCACCGTCACCGTCCCAGGGTGAATCCCGTCCCACCGTCACCGTCCCGGGGTGAGTCCTGTCCCACCGTCACCGTCCCGGGGTGAGTCCTGTCCCACCGTCACCGTCCTGAGGTGAGTCCCGTCCCACCGTCACTGTCCCGGGGTGAGTGCCGTCCCATCGATCCGGGGTGAGTCCTGTCCCATCGATCCGGGGTGAGTCCGGTCCCACTGTCACTGTCCCGGGATGGATCCTGTCCCAGAGGTGGTGGCACAGTCGTATACAGTTGGGAGGGAGTTGCCCATGAGTTCTCAACATCGACTCTGGACCCTATGAAGTCTTATGGCATCAGGTCAAACATGGGCAAGGAAACCTCCTGCTGATTACCTCCTCCTTCCCCCTTGACCCTGGGCTGATGAATCAGCTCCTCCATGTTGAACACCACTTGGAGGAAGCACTGAGGGTGGGAAGGGCACAGAATGTATCCTGGGTGGGGGCTTTCAATGTCCATCACCAAGGGTGGCTCGGTAGCACCACTACTGACCGAGTCTCAAAGGACATAGCTGCTGGACCAGTTCTGTAACAGGTGGTGAGAGAACCAACAAGAGGGAAAAACCTACTTGACTTTGTCTTCAGCAACCTGCCTGCCACAGATGCATCTGTCCAGGACAGTGTCGGTAGGAGTGACCACCGCACAGTCACTATGGATCTGAAGTCCCGTCTTCACATTGAGGAGACCCTCCATCGTGTTGTGTGACACTACCACTGTGCTAAATGGGATAGATTTAAAACAGATCTAGCAACTCAAATCAGGGCACCCAGGAGATGCTGTGGGCCATCAGCAGCAGCAACAACAATCTGTAACCTCATGGCCCAGCATATCCCCACTCTACCATTAGCATCAAGGGAGTATTAGACCGAGTGTGGAATCAAGGAGCCCTAGCAGAACTGGAGTCCATGGTAATCAGGGGGAAAACTTTCCACTGGTTGGAGTTATATTTAGCACAAAGGAAGATGGTGGTGGTAGGTTGAGGTCAGTCATCTCAGCCTCAGGACATCACTGCAGGAGTTCCTCAGGGCAATGTCCTAGGCCCAACCATCTTCCTCTGCTTCATCAACGATCTTCAAATAATTGTTTGGGAGCACAGAGCTTGAGATTTAGTGAAAAAAGACACATGTCAAAGCTTTTTGTCTTGCACTCATTGGGACACTTACAAGAATACCGATATAAGGGGGAAAACAACAATTTATACATTATGTGAAGAGAGTGCTGATTTTTTGACAAGTGGCATTACCATGGAGAATGCACCACTGATGGCGAATGACAGTTAACTGCCAAGCATTGTTTGAAATTTAAACCAGGCAGCTTGAAACTGATTGGTCAAGGCATTCCCCTGAGGAATGAGTCTACCATGGTATAGACCCCCCTAACAGATTTCTCAACTAGTATGTCAAGAAAGGGGAGTTCATTTGACTGTTCCATTTCAAACGTGAGCTTGAGAACAGGATGGAGCCCATTAAGACATGTAAGGAAATTGTTACATGCAGCTGCCGATTTAAATATAGCAAATGTAGCATCTACACATCAGAAATATGCAATGGTGGTGGTTCTAGATCGCAAATATCTCTGGCTTCCTTAAGTGGAAAATTGGTGAATAGACTAGGAATGTCCAATGAACACATGGACACAGCATTGCTATCAATACACAAGCCCTGTATGGCCTTCGCAAATGCAAAGGAGTCCCTCACCATGTATGTGAAGAACCTGGTCCAAACTGATTGTAACAATTCACCAAACCATTTGGCCAATTCATGTTGTGCAGAGCCAGTCATAGATAAGATGGTGCGTAGGGGGACATCACTTCTGTGTGTCTTAGGCACCCCATACATACGTGGACACAGCGAGCCATGAGGATAAGCCCTGTAATATATATCACGTGGCAGCTCATCGCTCTTACACATGTCCAGCAGGCATTTTCTTTTCAGCTTACTTTCGAGCAAGGCTGTCCAGTCATGTTGAGCGGCAGGTCCAATGGATACGAATTTGGACCTGTCATTAAGAATGGGGTGTATCCTGTTGATATAGTCACACTTGTTAAGGATGACTATTCCTGTCCCTTTGTCAGGTTTACCAATGTGTATGTGTGGGTTGGTCTTAAGTCCTTGCAATGTTGTAAGACATTCGCGTTGCATGTGAAAGTTTGACAGGTTGTTCGGAATCCCACAATATGCATGCACTAGATCAGCTGGGCAACAATTGTTCCAATCAGTTTTGACCAAGTTTTCCACATACACAGTGAGAGACGTGATCTTCAAATCCTGAGATTGGAAACCTTAATGAGAAAGACAAAGTTTCTGTGAGATTAGTTGTCTCACAATATGACAAATGTCCGTTTGGGTGGATTGTTGAGAAATCCATGGAATCTGTTTTGGTTGCATCTGTCATCTGTGGTATTCAGCATGTGTGTCAGAGAGAGAAGACAGAAATTTTTAAGTTCTCGGAGAAGAAAAAACTACAAGGCTATCGGGGCAGTAGTTAACTGAATAATCGATTGGAGGACTCAGAGAGGAAATCAATTTAGTAGAGGTGTACTGGAAGCCTGAGTTTAAGGAACTTATTTGTTTGTTCTGCAGTTGAAGAAAGAGTGAGTGTATAGTTTTTGGGTGTCTTGGGGAGAGATATGAGTTTGGTGAGAAACAGCAAGTGGACGCTGAGGAACTCATCAGAAGATAATTATCTGCAACTGTACCAGCCTTTGTGTCGGGCTATTGGTAACTCTTCACTGGTTTGTATGTCTGTAATGATATTCCTGGGTAAAGAAATAGTAGGAATTTGAATTGTCTTCTTATGTTTGTATTGAGATCTTTCCAACCTTTTTGTCTGGTGTAATATTGTTTATCTTTCTCAAATGTTTCATTCTTTATATTAAAAGTTCATCAGCAGATTCCTGTGAATTTGTTCAGTAACTATCCTCTAAGGCTTCTGAAAAAACGTTAGGATCTAGCAAGCCATGCTTCACTCTGGGATCTGACATGCCCATTATTAACATCAGCTGGGATTGTAACACTGCTTAGAATGGTGTAAAGTTTGGGTAACATCTATGAGGGTTCCAAAGGTTTTGCACCTTGTTCGGTCTTGTTAATCTTATCAAGGACAACATCCTTGCTGGAAATCCATCTGATCTGGATAGTGGCTGTTGTGAACAGAAATCCCTGGGAGAAATTACTGATCATCTCACTTCTTACCCTCCATGTTTAGAAATTTCCCCTGCTTTTCTTTGAAGCTGAACAGCAGGCTACCATCCAAGCTTTCTCTGCTGCTAGTTTCAGAGCCTTCACCCTCTCAAACAGGCTCTGACCCATTCTGCTCAGGTTTTAACTCTAATCTTCATTTTCATACAGGATAAGTTCCGGAATCACATCCAACTATAGCTTTATAACTCTCCGAGTTTCACTGGTCCAATGCCCACAAAAAAAAACACACCTTTCAGGAACCTTCACAACGCTTCCTCCCAGAATCAGCTCCTTTTGGTCTCCTTTGCCAGCTGTGCCAACACTTCCCACCTTAGCTGCATTTACACCCGGACTTTCACCATCCATCTGAACTGTTCGATGGGTCACCAAATAGTGACAGATGTCGGAAAGATAATAAATTGAGAACCAAGTTGAATAGAGAATGTTCAGAAGGGAAATTAAAAAATAAAGAGCAGCAAAATGAAAATATGAGAAGCGATTGGAGTTAACATAAAGGGAATCCCAAAGTCTTCAATAGGGAATATAAATAGTAAAAGGATTTTGAAAGTAGGGGTGCAGCCAAATAGGGACCTAAAGCAGGATTTACACATGGGGGCAGGGGCTTGGTTGAGATGCTAAGTGAGCACTCATACAACCCACACAGAATGGCCGTTATTTAAATTCATTCATGGGGTTGTGGGTGTCGCTGGCTGGGCCAACATTTATTGCCCTTCCCTAATTGCCCTTGAGAAGGTGGTTGTGAGCTGCCTTCTTGAACTGCTGCAGTCCATGTGGTGTAGCTACACCCACAGTGCTGTTAGGGAGGGAGTTCCAGGATTTTGACCCAGTGACAGTGAAGGAACTTAGCAATATTAATAAAAACAGAAAATGCTGACAATACTCAACAGGTCAGGCAGCATTTCACAGAATCACAGAATCACAGTGCAGAAGAGGCCCTTCGGCCCATCGAGTCTGCACCAACACGTGAGAAACACCTGACCTACCTACCTAATCCCATTTACCAGCACTTGGCCCATGTCATTTGTGGAGACAAACAGATTTCATGGGCGGAAAGTTCTGCTCTCGCTAGTGGTGAGCTTGGAGCTGGGAAGGCTCTGGAATTAGGTGGGATGATGACATTGCTGAAATCTGTTGCCGGAATTCAGTTCTGGATTGGAAGGCTATGGCCGACTTTCCTGCCTCACCTCCTATTGAGGCCCCTCAGTGTTCAGTAATGACCACTTAAGGCCCTCATCCCGCCTCCACTGGGACTGACACAGCTACAAGCCGGCCTGTCACTATACGTTGTGCACAGCGGCTGAAACCATGCAGCTGGCTTATCACTTCCAGATTGGGGGGGAGGGGGTGCTGCTTCCCTCAATCAACGGCACTTGGTGCCTGATCAAGGCACTGGACATCAGGAAGGAGGGTGGGGGCTGCTGAGAGCCACCCCTCTACACCCCTCACCCCATGGCCCCAACACCCTGAAAAGCCCCCCCAACCCGACTCCGGCACACAAACTGCCTGTAACCTGGGCCGCTCTACAAGCCTGGATCTCCAGGAGGTGATTTTCCTGCAGCTGCCACTGCCTCCCTGTGGCGCTGCTGAGCACCAGAGCTGCTGGCCTCTGATTGGCCAGTGGCCAGTGACCTCACCGCTTGGATTGTGCTTCCCCAGGCTTTCCCAAAAGGAGGCAGCGAGGGTCTGTAGCCGGCTCTCCACAAGTGTTATCTCTACCTTTTAGCCTATTTCGATTCCCCCACCCCACCCCCACTAGGTCTATCTGTACCTTGCTCGTCCTGCTTTCTACCCTTAATGTCACTTATTAGCACATTCCTTAGATATTATCACCACCTTCAACACCTCTTTGTCCTTTTGTCTATGACATCTTTTGGTTATCTCCACCTATCACTGGCCTTCTATCCAGATCTACCTGCCCCACCCCCCCTTAAACCAGCTTATATTTCACTTCTTTTCTATTTTTACTTAGTTCTGTTGAAGAGTCATACGGACTCAAAGTGTTAACCGTGGTCCTCTCTGCAGATGCAGCCAGACCTGCTGAGTTTTTCCAGGTATTTTTATTTTTGTTTTGTTCTCCACAAGCAGGACCTGGCTCCTCGCGATGAATTCGTCCAATGTTTCAGAACTGATGACAGGTCACCAACCTGAATGTAAACTCCGTTTCCCTCTGCATAGATGCTGCCTGACCTGCTGAGTATTTCCAGCATTTTCTGTTTCTATTTCAGATTTCCACCATCCGCAGTATTTTGCTTTAATCTCAATGTAACAATTACAATCCTCCAGTCTGGAGATGTTCCTCCCACAGCTTCCGACCTGATAGTCGCCCAACCTCGGACGGCCCGCTTCTACCTCCTAGCCAAAATCCACAAACAGGATTGTCCCGGCAGACCGATCGTGTCAGCTTGCTCCTGCCCCACAGAACTCATTTCTCATTATCTTGACTCCCTTCTCTCTCCCCTTGTCCAGTCCCTTCCCACCTTCATCCGTGATTCCTCTGACACCTTACGTCACATCAACAATTTCCAGTTCCTTGGCCCCAACTGCTTCCTCTCCACCATGGACCTCCAATCCTTCTACACCTCCATCCCCCACCAGGATGGTCTGAGGGTTCTCAGCTTCTTCCTCGAACAGAGGCCCAAACAATCCCCATCCACCACTACTCTCCTCCGTCTGGCTGAACTTGTTCTCACACTGAGCAATTTCGCCTTCAACTCCTCTCACTTCCTCCAAATAAAAGGTGTGGCTATGGGTACCCGCATGGGCCCCAGCTATGCCTGTCTCTTTATGGGGTATGTGGAACATTCCTTGTTCCAGTCCTACTCCTGCCCCCTTCCACAACTCTTTCTCCGGTACATCGATGATTACTTCGGTGCAGCTTCATGCTCTCGTCGGGACCTGGAAAAATTTATTAATTTTGCTTCCAATCTCCACCCCTCCATCATTTTCACACGGTCCATCTCTGACACTTCCCTTCCCTTCCTTGACCTCTCTGTCTCAATTTCTGGTGATAAGACTGTCCACCAGTATCCATTACAAGCCTACCGACTCCCACAGCTACCTCGACTACAGCTCCTCACACCCCGCTTCCTGTAAGGATTCCATCCCATTCTCTCAGTTCCTTCACCGCCATCGCATCTGTTCTGATGATGCTACCTTCTAAAACAGTTCCTCTGACATGTCCTTCTTCTTCCTTAACCGAGGTTTTCCACCCACGGTGGTTGACAGTGCCCTCAACCGTGTCCGGCCCATCTCCCATGCATCCGCCCTCACACCTTCCTCTCCTTCCCAGAACCATGACAGGGTCCCCCTTGTCCTCATTTATCACCCCACCAGCCTCCGCATTCAAAGGATCATCCTCTGCCATTTCCACCAACTCTAGCATGATGCCACCACCAAACATATCTTCCCTTCACCCCCCAGCGGTATTCCGTAGGGATTGTTTCCTCCATGACACCCTGGTCCGTTCTTCCATCACCTCCTACTCCTCAACTCCCATCTATGGCACCTCCCCATGCCCACGCAAAATATGTTACACCTGCCCCTTCACTTCCTCTCTCCTCACTGTCCAAGGGCCCAAACACTCCTTTCAAATGAAGCAGCGTTTCACTTGCATTTCCCCCAACTTAGTCTACTGCATTCATTGCTCCCAATGCGGTTTCCTCTACATTGGAGAGACCAAATGCAGACTGGGTGACACTTTGCAGAACACCTTCAGTCTGTCTGCAAGAATGACCCAGACCTCCCTGTTGCTTGCCATTTTAACACTCCACCCTGCTCTCTTGCCCACATGGCTGTCCTTGGCTTGCTGCATTGTTCCAGTGAAGCTCAACGCAAACTGGAGGAACAGCACCTTATCTTCTGACTAAGCACTTTACAGCCTTCCGGACTGAATATTGAGTTCAACAACTTTAGATCTTGAACTCCCTCCTCCATCCCCACCCCCTTTCTGTTTCCCCCTTGCTTTTGTTTTTTTCCAATAATTTATATAGATTTTTCTTTTCCCACCTATTTCCATTATTTTTAAATCTATACTTTTTTGCCCTTTTAGTCTTTTTTCACCCCATCCCCACTCGAGCTGTACCTTGTGTGTCCTGCCATCCATTCTTAATTAGCACATTCTTTTAGATAATATCACCACCTCTTTGTTCTTTTGTCTGCGACTTCTTTTGATTATCTGCTCCTATCACTGCTTGCTTGTCCCTACAACCACCTCCAACCCCCCGCCCCCCGGCTTCTGTCGGGGAATCTCCAGTACTGGGAGTACAGGACACTGAGAGGGGAGAGTGAGAGAGAGGGGAATGTGGAACTGAGGGGCCAGAGTGAGTGTGGGGTAATCTCCAGTACTGGGAGTACAGGACACTGAGAGCGGAGAGTGAAAGAGAGGGGAATGTGGCACTGAGGGGACAGAGTGAGTATGGGGGAATCTCCAGTACTGGGAGTACAGGACACTGTGTTGAATGGAACTGATTTAATTCCCACACACACATACACACGTATAAACACATCTTGTTCCCTGTCTGACCTTCCTTTGTGTGACTGGCCCAGACCAGGTCTAATATTGATCATTAAACACACCACACACACTGACATCCTCACCCACTGAATATCGATGGAATGGAAGAGATTGACAGGATCTCCATAAAGTGTAAGGATGGAGGGGAGTGTGGGAATGAGTATTTCTTACATAATCTCCATTCCCTCACACTTGTTGTGTTCTCGCTCTCTGATAATGGATTATTCCCCATTCTAACTGACTAACTGACATTTATTTTGCTTCTGCAGATTCACCAAGTGTGACCTACACAACAGCTCAGAGTAAGTGACTGAGGGACAGATTGTTGGGAATGAAACACATTTACATTTTCTGCACATTTCATTTTTTTCAAAAGTCCTGATTTTCAAAGGATCTTTAAAGCTGAATGATTTTTTCTCAGAAGGTCTCTGGTGTAATTTAAAAGATTTCAAGATTAATCTGACTTCAAAATATGGATGTGACTGGATCCAGGCCTCACGGAGAAGCTGAGGAAACTCCGACTGCAGCTGTCGGGGCAGCTGGAGAGCAGCTGGGGGCTGATACATTTGGACATTGAGAGTGAGAAAATCCCTCTCCCTTCCCCAGGAAATCAGACCAAAGAACAGTGTAGATGGAGAGTGAAACAAGTGACATTTTATTTTAATAGCAAATCCCCATTGCAAGACCTTCGAGGTAATCAGTGTTGAACAATGTAAACCTCAGAAAATTGGTCTAAAACATTACATGACATTTATGTTAATGAGTCATATTTCAGCAGGATCCTGGAGGAACGTCCATGGAAGCTGGGTGGATTCTCATGGACATGGCTCCACCGTGAAGCAGCTCACAGAAGGTGGAAAGTCACCGTTGAGGGTCTGATCACAACAGATGATGGTCGAGGGGGTGAAAAAGCAGGTCCAGCTGTGTTTGGGAGGAGGAGATGGACCAGAAGGTCTAGGATTGACTGGGAGAGGAAGAGGTGTCGGGGGGGGGTGAAGTTGTGGAGGTGAATGAAGGTGTTGGGGGTGAAGTTGGGAGGGGGGGAAATGAAGATGTCGGTGGGGGGGTGAGTATGGGAACGGGAGGGACTACAGGGGTGACGAGGGGTAACAGAGAAGACAGCAGCTGGGGAGGCCGGTATAAGGGAGATGGAAGGTGAAAGGGAGGAAGTTCAGAATGGGGGAGGAGTCGAGAGAGGCGAAGGAGTGCGGGGAGAGGAAGGAGCACACAGAGGGGATGGAGTTCGGAGGGAGAATGGAGTGCAGAGGGAGGAAGGAGAGCAGAGAGGGGATGGAGTTCAGAGGGGCTGATGTGCAGGTGAACGTGCAAGGGAGGACTCTGCTGAGTCCATGATGGTCTCCTGTTCAGGGAACTGAGGGCAGGCGAGATATGAGGGAATGGTGAGAGTGACCAAGGGCAGAGTGAGGTGATAGGTTGGGAGGGTGAGGGTTCGACGGTAGTGTAGAAGGGGAAAAGCGAGGGAGGTTGGTGGGGACCCGGAGGCAAACACTGACCCTGGGGGTGGGAAGGAGGACGTTAGGGGGGTGAATGTGGATGGGGGTAGGATTTTTGGGAAGGAAGGGAACGTGTACGTTCACCTGGACATTCCCGAAGGAAAAGGCTTGTGGCTGGTAGGTCACGGAGGGGAGGAGGAAAGTGATGCCAGAGGGTTGACAGTGATGGGGGAAAGGAAATGGGAGGGGAAAGGACAGGAGAGCAAAGGAAAAACTGTAGCAGCATCGTGCTGGCTAAATCGAAAGTGAAACCAGAGCGGTGGTGGGTGAGATCAGGTGCTGTATGGGAGTGTGGTCAGTGGGCGGGCGGAGATACAGGTCGGCTCAGATGGACACCTGAGAGAGAACCCCAGCAGCAGCATTGAAAATGCTCGGGACATTAAGATGAGTGTGATGGATGAAGGATCTGTGTGTGTGAGAGAGAGTTTGCACGAGGCTCTGAAAGGCCCTGCCACACACACACTTCTCCCTCCAGAATCACTCACGGTCCGGCTGTGTGCAGCTGAACTGTTAGTGGGGGGGTTGGGTGAGGGGCAGGGGGCGTGGGATGCAGTGGGAGGACTCGGGAAGACTGTCAATGAAGCTGAAAGACACCATTACACATTACACAGTGAAAATGAATATATTTTCAGATTGTAAAGTGACAAAATATGTTCACTCGTACAACCAGCTGTGATCAGAATTGCTTAACTTTTGAATGCCTTAGACTTCAAGATGCTGCCCTGACATCCGCAGCAGGGGTGGAGACAGCCTGTGCAATGGTCGGCCTTTTTGTCTCTGATGCCTTCAGTGTGGGTCCTCTGGAGAGCTGAGGGATTGAGGGCCTGGGCTTGCTCTGGCTGTCCTCCTGTGGACCTGCTGCTCCCTCTGTGGTGACAGAGGACGAGGTTGAAGAGCTCACAGGCAAAGGAGACTCGGAGGGAGAGGACAGCCTCTGAGATTCCTGGATGGATGTCCAGGGGTGTCCAGCTGCTGCTCCTCCTCCGTTTGGGTGTCTGAGGGCTCCGGCCCGATTCCTGGAGGGGAAGGAGCATCTGGTGGGATATCGAGATGCCCCATTTCCCTCTCGTGTTGCCACTGCAGGAACTCACCCATGGCTTCCCCAAGGATGGCAGGTCAGCACAATCTCCTGATGGACCAGGGTCTGTCAAACCGCCCCCCATGGAGGCCTCCATATGCGCACATGTGGGCACCACTTCATCAGAGAGCAGGTAGACGCACTCCTCCACCTTGTGTGCCACTTTGTTGAGGGCTTCCAACAGCTCTGCATGATGTTCCCACGCCTTCTGCTGACTCTCCACGATGAGTTGGAAGGCTAAATCCACAGGCTCTTCATCTGACTCGGGCCTCACAGATGCCTCTCCCCCAGCAGTCCTCCAAGTGCCGGGGAGCTCGGCTGAACCTGCCTCCTCCTGCTGCAGACATGTGTCCTTGTGGTGACCACCAGAATGTGAACCTGAACCTGCTCTAGATCTAGGTCCCACCGAGGTGTGTGTCTCTGCGCTGGTGCAGGGTGTGGGTAAGCGCTGTGATGGGTCTTCCAGGCTGCTTATTTCCAGCTCTTCAATAGAGGAGGTGGCCTCTTGAATGGAGGTGAGGACCTGGATAGAGCTGAGGGACTGGCTGGCTGAGGGTGTCGGTCACTGGGCAGAGATCCCTGTGAACCAAAGTAGAGATAGTTAGTGCATGGCAGCAGAGTGAAAAGCAGGGGAGAGAGAGAGAGCTCTCACAGTTGTGTTGAGAGAGGGATGATGTGATGCAGGATCCACATGGAGGGTGTTCACTGCCAACCTCACTGTCCCCACAGGCAGGGTCCACATTCTCACCAGCCAGCGCGATGACACACTCCTCAATGTGAGTGAGGGGCCTAATGTAAGCCACTCACCCCCCAGTCTGGGGCCTCTCCCTGCTATGAGCTAGCTTCTCCTGCTTAAAAATAGATGGAGAGAGTGTGAACAGGGTGCATGGCACTGCGTAGAATGTTTGTGTGGTGAGCAGAGACATGGGACGAGCGCACGAGCTCGAGAGCCTATGAGCCTGATGGGGATGTGAGGGTGTGTGTGAGAGTTAGTGGTGTTGTCCCTTGAGGTGTGAAAACCCTGTGGATGTGTGCTGGGTTTGTGAGTGTGAGAGCTGAGAGTGATGGGGAGAGTGACTTACCCTGGCAGAACGAATGAGACAATTCACCCTGCAGTGGTACTGGCTGTCTGCCCTCTTTGACAGGGCATTGGCGCTGCCCACCACTGCCATCACCTACCAAGCCAGATTACTGTTCTTGCTGAACCTCCTGCAGCCAGAGCGGGGCTAGGGGAAATCACGGTGGGCCTGCACTGTGCACAAAAGGTGCTTGAGGGACGTTTCATTAAACCAGGCAGCTGCTGTCTTCTTGCCTTTCGGGGCCATGTCTTGTGCAGCAGTCCTGGGCTGGAAGCATGAACAGCTGTGCACGCGGCTGCACTTTAAATATGGTTCCCATTGTGATGAAGCGGCGAGGTGATGGCGTGGCGGGCGAATGAGACCCGCCCACCATCCAAACGGCCTGTTTCCCGGGAATACATAATTAATGAGGCAGGATTGGGACGATACAGTGTGAAAAGCCACCATTGCTGCCAGTGGGTAAAACGTCCTTTTCCCACCCGCTACTGCACCTAGTGTCAAATCTGGGATGTTCTGCCCTCAGTGAGTGTGTCTCCAATGGCAACTGCATTGTACCAGCACTTGACATCATCTACCCCTGACCTACCCATAACCCCGTTAACAGGATCTTCACTTCATTACCCATTAAATCTTCAATGAACAATTAAATGATAAAAACTGCAAGAATTCTACAAACCCTGTCAGATTGTGTGAACTCATTCCATTCGTTTCGACATTGCTGTGTGGACCATGGAACAGTGCAGTTAGCAGTCACACTCTCTATCACCTCTTTCCACACCAAGACACTAACTTTACTCAGTAACCCACACTTCTCATTACTGAGACGCTGGAGACACTTCACCTCCACCTCACTGGCAAATGTGTTGACGTTTGATTCACTAAAGTTATGACACGTCTTCCTCTCATCTGTCTTTTGCTCTGTCACCTTCTTGTCTGTAAACAAGTGAATAAACGCTGATGGAAAGCAGTGAATGTTGCTGACATTTGATATGAACTCACCCTGTTCACATTAAACTGAACCTCAACAACTGCCCATTCCAAGACCCACAAGCTGCTGAGTGAATGAATTAAACCTTTCTTGTGAAATCAGTAAAGAAGAATTCAGACAAGTCAACTACTGACAATTATTTATTGACAACAAACCACATTTATCAGCATTTGTAGTGAAACTTTGAAGATATAAATGTGTTTTATCTCTGTAAATAGATTTTAGTTGTAAAATTTACAAATGTACATTAAATAAGTGTAAATCTAACATAACAGAAAGTGCAAAATAAATCAGCTTCTATCAATATAAAATGTGTCTCTCTCTCAGTTGCCTCACAACATTTACTCTGCTCAGGTCAATCATTCAACCTGAACCTTGTTGAAGATAAGCGAGTGTGAGGAAAAATCATCCTTGAAGTTCCCTTTGACTGTGAGAGCCGTCACACTGTGGATACTGGATGGAAATGCTACTTGAGAAAGTCTCACTTGAAGAATCAGGATCCCAACCTGGTGGATCCAGGATCCACTGTTCAATCTGTGGAAGCACATTCCCAGGAAAAATAGATCTCCATCATCAAAGCACTCAGTGTAAACAATGAGCTGTGAATCTGTCTGTCTGCTGTGATATGGAAGGATGGACGATGATGTCCATGTTCACACTAGAACAGGCAAATCCAGTTATTCATCAATGAGGCTCTGGGAATGTCCTGCAGTGGAACACAGTAAACCCACGAGGTAAGGAATGGACAGAAACAGGACAATCGGTTCAGGGTCAGGAGGGCAGTGAAATTAGTCTGACAGGTTTTAACAGTGTCTGGGAGGGTGAGACACGGTCAGGAGGGGAGTGAAATTAGTCTGACAGGTTTTAACAGTGTCTGCGAGGGTGAGACAGGGTCAGGAGGGGAGTGAAATTAGTCTGACAGGATTTACCAGTGTCTGGGTGGGTGAGACAGCGTTATGGTTATCTGTTATGGTGGGATTTGTATTCAGGGCCCTAGAGAATTACCCTGGGTGTTTGGAGAACTAGTGCTGCAACAATATCACTACATCATCGGCTCCCCTTTAAGTCTTGGAACGTTCTGGAACAGTGACATTAGAAACTGAGAAAATAAAAGAGGGTGAGAGAATGGAGGGTGAGAGATTGGAGGGTGAGGGAGTGGAGGATAATTGACTGGAGAAGGACAGTGAATCCTGCTGTGGAATTTGAGTAGAATGTTCCTATCTTCTCCAGTGTTGACTTGACTAAGAGGTGATCTCATTGAAACAGATAAAATTCTGAGAGGATTTGATGGGAAGACATTGAGAATCTCTTTCCCCTGTCTGGAGAGTCTAGATCCAGAATTCCCAGTCTCAGGATAAGGGATCAGTCAGTTTGGGCTGAGATGGGGAAATGTCTTCACTTAGAGAGTTGTGAATCTTTGGAATTGTCCATCCAGAGGGTTGTGGATGATCAGGTAATGAGTACATTCTGCAGTGAGATCCATCAATTCTGCAGCACCGAGGGGATCAAGGGATCTGGGAATGAAGTGGGAACATGGAATTGTAACCAGGTTGAAGTGAAGTCACTTAGAATCATAATAACTTTCAGCACAAAAGGAAACCATTCTGCCCATCTTCCCCTGCTGGCTCTTTGAAACAACCCAGATTCCAACTTTTTGTCTTTGTCCCTGTAAGTTCCTCATCCTCAGTTCAATTCCTTTTAATATTATTTACGGGATCAGCTTCCACCACATTTTCAGGTGCAGCGTTCCAGATCTCGACATCCCAGAGTGAAAAACATTTCTCCTCTTCTCCTCTCGGGATCACTGAGCAATGATAGTAAATCTAAAACCTCTCATTATCGATCACTCACCAGACAGAATCATTTTTCTCCATCTACTCTGTCAAAACCATTCTTCATCTGGAAACTCTCTATTCAATGACCTCTTAACCTTCTCTGTTCCAAGGAGACAGTTTGAAGTTTTCCAAGGGAGGTTGGGAAGGTTTTTAACTAACTTGGCAGGTATGTGGGAAGCAGGAGATACCAAGGTGCACAGAATTTTGGGAAAGATAGATTGCACTAGAGCAGGGAATCAGAAGTTAATAGTTGGGGTCAGAATAAAAGAAATTAATGGAGTCTAATTCAGGGTTACAGTGCATGTGTGTGAATGTACAGAGTGTGATAAATAAGATTGGTGAGTTTCAGGTGTGGGTTACCATGGGGAATTGTGATGTTGTGCCTATATCAGAGTCCTGGCACAAAGAACTGCACGACTGGGCATTAAACATCCCTCAACACAAGGTGTTCAGGAAAGATATGAAAGGACGAAAAGGAGGAGGGGTGGTGCTGTTGTTTAAGAGAAGTATTGTAGTGCTGGAGAATGAGGATGACCCAGAGGAGTCAAGGACAGAAGGTGTTAGGCTAGATTAAGTAACAAAAAGGGTGCAGTTACATTGCTCTGTGTATGCTGTAGGTCCACAAGCAATGAGAAGGATGTAGATGAACAAATTTGCAAGGAAATTACAGAAAGGCCCAGAAAACATAATGCATGTACAATGGGGAACTTTAATTATTCAGATATAGACTGAGATAGTATGAGCATGAAGGGCAGAGTGGGTCAAATTCCTAAATTGTGTTCTGGATAATTTCCTCCAGCAGTCTATGTCCAGTCCAACAAGAATGGAGGCACAATTAGACCTGGTTCCTGGGAATGAGTTGGGCCAAATTGATCAAGTAGCAATAGGAAAGCATTTCAGGGAGAGTGATCATTGCATCATAAGATTTAGGCTGATGATAGAAAAATTGGAAAAAATTGGAGTCAAAGGTTCGCAGGAAAAACAGCCAATAGTCAAAGGGCTGCCTACAAAGAAGAGATAGTTCAGGCACAGTCAAGGTATATTTTCTCAAAAGGGAAAGGTAGAGCAAACAAACCCAGAGCTGCCTGGATGACAAAGGAGGTAGAAATTAAGATTGTGTGCTTGTGACAGGTGTCAGGCAGAAACTAACAGTGAGAACCAGGCTGAATATAGAAGGCTCAAGGGAGAGGTGAAGAAATAAATAAGAGAAGCAAAGAGTGAGTATGAAAAGAGACAGGCAGGTAATATAAAAGGGAATCCCAAAGTCTTATATAGGCAGGTAAATAGTAAAAGGATGACTAAAAGGAGGAGTAGAGATGATGGGGACCAAAAAGGGGCTTTAACATGGAGGCAGAGAGAACATCTGAGGTATGAAATGAATATTTTGTATCTGTCTTTACAAAGGAAGAAGGTGCCAAACAAGCCATGATATAAGAGAATGCAATTTGGATATGAGAGGAGTTTAAAATTGAAAAGGAGGAGGTCTCAGAGACGCTGTGTTTACTTAGAGTTGATAAGGCACTGGGACTGGATGAGGTGCACCCAAGGATAATGTGAGAAGTGAGAGTGGAAATTGCAGAGCACTGGCCATAATTTATCATCTTCCATAGTCTCAGGGGTGGTGCCAGAGGACTGGAGAATGGCAAATGTTCAAAAAAGGGTGTAAGGACCAGTCAGTTTAACTTCGATGCTGGGGAAACTTCTAGAAACAATAATTCAGGATAAAGTTAATAGTCATGTGGACAAATGCAGGTTATTTAAAGAAAGCTAGCATGGATTACTTAAGGGAAAATCATGTTTAACTAACTTGCTGGAGTGTTTTGAACCGGTAACAAAGAGGATTGATGAGGACAATGATGTTGATGTGGTGAACACTGGCTTCCAAAAGGCATTTGATTTAGTTCCACATAACAAACGTGTGCGCAAAATTATAGCTCATAGAATAAAAGGGACAGTAGCAACATGGATATGGAATTAACTGAGTGACAGGAAACAGAGAGTTGTGGTTAATGGATGTTTTGCAGGCTGGAGGAAGGTTTGTAGGGGAGTTTCCCAGGGGTCAGTATTGGGACCACTGCTTCTTCTGATCTACATTAATGACCAAGGCCTTGGTGGACAAGACACAATTTCAATGTTTGTGAATGATACAAAACTCGGAGACATTGTGAACTGTGAGGAGGATAATGAAAAACTTCAAAGGGATATCGACAAGTTGGTGGAATGGATGGACAGGTGGAAGATAAAGTTCAATGTAAAGAAATGTGAAGTGATTAATTTTGGTAGACAGAACATGGAGAGACAGTATAAAATAGGGGTACAGCTCTAAAGAGGTTGCAGGAGCAGAGAGACCTGGGTGAACATGTGCATTGAAGGTGGCAGGGCAGGTTGAGAGCGTGGTAAATACAACATACGGCAGCCTGGGCTTTATTAATGGGGACACAGAGTAAAAGGGCAAGGAGGTTAAGATGAACTTGTATATGACACTAGTAAGACCTCAGCTGGAGCCTTGAGTACAGTTGTGGGCACCACAATTTAGGAAGAATGTGAAGGCATTGGAGAGAGGGCAGAAAAGATTCATGAGAGTGGTTCCAGGATGAGAAACATCAGTTATGAAGATAGATTGGAGAGGTTACGAATGTTTCACTTGGAGAAAAGAAGGTTGAGAGGAGATTTAATTGAGGTCTTCAAAATCATGAGGGGTCTGGACAGAGTAGATATGGAGAAACTGTTCCTACTCGTGAAAGGATCCACGAAGAGAGGGCACAGGTTTAAAGTAATTAGCGAAAGAATTGAAAGTGATAAGAGGAAAAAACATTTCACGCAGTGAGTGGTTAGGGTTTGGAATGCACTGCCTGAGATTGTGGTGGAGGCATGTTCCATTGAAGCATTCAAAAGAGAATTAGACTGGTATCTGAAAGGGAAGAATGTGTAAGGGTGCGGGAGAAAGACAGGAGAATGGCACTCAGTCATAATGCCCATTTGGAGAGCTGGTGCAGACATGATGGGACAAATGGCCTCCTTCTGCACTGTAGCAATTCTGTGATCCTGTGAATCAATGTTTCCTGTTGATGTCGAGGATCAGCCACGATCTTATTGAATGGTGGATCGTGTCTGAGGAGCCAAATGGCCCATTTCTGTTCCTATTTCTTATGTTCATTTCCCTGAGTCAGTGACTCCAGGTGTGGGGAGGAGGGAGTGGAGAGGGAGGGAGTGGAGAGGGAGTGGAGTGGAGAGGGAGGGAGTGGAGAGGGAGTGGAGTGGAGAGGGAGGGAGTGAAGAGGGAGGGAGTGGAGAGGGAGGGAGTGGGGAAGGAGTGAGTGGAGAGGGAGAGAGTGGAGAGGGAGGGTGTGGGGAAGAAGGGAGGGGCGAGGGAGGGAGTGGAGAAGGAGGGAGTGGAGAGGGAGGGAGCAGAGAGGGAGGGAGTGGAGAGGGAGGGAGTGGAGAGAGAGGGAGTGGAGAGGGAAGGACTGGAGATTTCTCTATTCTGATCCCCAATTCTAGATTGACCCAGTCAACCTCATGAATGTAGGAAAGTCTCTGATAATTATTTCAATGATCAACTAACATTCATCAAGATTGTAAAATAATTCACAAACACAACAGAACAAGTTCCATAATTTCCCTGTTGCTGTCGGATTATCAGAGGAACCGAGTGAAATCTGGAAGAACAACTTCAAAGACCATTCACATCTTGCCGATTGTTTCTCTGTGGGATCGAGAATCTCCTTCCAGAGAATTCCCAGGAGAATGTAATTCTACAACTTTCAATCCCTCCTATTTCATTCCCAACAATCTGTCCCTCAGTCACTTACTCTGCGCTGTTGTGTAGGTCACATTTGGTGAATCTGCAGAAGCAAAATAAATGTCAGTTAGAATGGGGAATAATCCATTATCAGAGAGTGAGAACACAACAAGTGTGAGGAAATGGAGATTTTGTAAGAAATACTCATTCCCACACTCCCCTCCATCCTTACACTTTATGGAGATCCTGTCGATCTCTTCCATTCCATCGATATTCAGTGGGTGAGGATGTGAGTGTGTGTGGTGGGTTTAATGATCAATATTAGACCTGGTCTGGGCTGAGTCAGTGAACCAGGTGTGGAGAGGGAGGGAGTGGAGAGGGAGGGAGTGGAGAGGGAGGGAGTGGAGAGGGAGGGAGTGGAGAGGGAGTGGAGTGGAGAGGGAGTGGAGTGGAGAGGGAGTGGAGTGGAGAGGGAGGGAATGAAGAGGGAGGGAGTGGGGAAGAAGGGAGTGGCAAAGGAAGGTCAGACAGGGAACAAGATGTGTTTATACGTGTGTATCAGTGTGTGGGAATTAAATCAGTTCCATTCAACACAGTGTCCTGTACTCCCAGTACTGGATATTCCCCCCCACACTCACTCTGTCCCCTCAGTTCCACATTCCCCTCTCTCTCACTCACCCCTCTCAGTGTCCTGTACTCCCAGTACTGGAGATCCCCCCACACTCACTCTGTCCCCTCAGTTCCACATTCCCCTCTCTCTCACTCTCCCCTCTCAGTGTCCTGTACTCCCAGTACTGGAGATTCCCCCACACTCACTCTGTCCCCTCAGTTCTACATTCCCCTCTCTCTGATTCTTACCTCTCTGTTTGCTTTTCCAGATGATTATTCCGATTATCAGAAGTAGAGCAGCCAGTGCAGCGACTAATCCAAATATCATTCCAAGATGGGAGCATCCTGCACTGTTTCCCGGGATGTCTGAAACACATTTGAATAATATCAGGATTGTCTCTCTGTTCCTGGATCCATTCCCAGTTCTGTCTTATTTGGGGACAATTCTAACCGAAGCCGCCCATTGGGAATTGATGGGATTGGTTGAAACGCTGGTTTTCCATCGCTCGATTTCACTCTCCAGTGAAGTCACTAAAGAGTCCCATTGATGGTGGTGGAAAAGCCGTGATGTCCCAATCCCGTGGGTTCCCTTCCCGGACAGTTCAGTTCTAATTCTCCCCGATGTCTCAGTGTCCTGTCCTTGTTCAATCCCCAGGGTTACATTGTACGGCCCAGGAGGCAGCATCACTGATGCTTTTCACATCAAACTTCAAAGGGATGAACTAGAAACTGACCGCAGGAAACTGGGCTGAGCTGATAATGAGGAAAACCACAGCTAAACAGAGTAAACGCTTCAGAAGAAGAACTCGGTACAATCCAACAGCAGGACTTAGTCTGAAACTACTGCAGTGAACCCAACATGGTCAACACAGGAAATAAGTGAGAGAATCCAGGTCAAAGAAAAATCTCCACAAATGTCCAAAGATTGAGTTCCAGAGACAAGGATCAGCTGATCAAAGAGAGACAGGATGGATTTGTGAATGGGAGCTCATGTCTGACTCATGTCATTGAATTTTATGAGGAGCTCACTAACATGGTGGATAAGGGAAGGTCTATGGATCTGGTCTAGATGGACTTCTAGAAGGTCATTGATCAGGTTCCACACAGGAGACTATTGACAATAATCAGAGTGTTTGGAAATGGGGATGATCTTTGACATGGGGTAAAAATTGGTTGGGAGGTTGGAGACAGAGATTGGGGATAAAGGGAATGTGCTCCCATTGGCAGGATGTGATAAATTGTATTCCCCAGGGATCTGTCCTGGGGCCTCAGCTTTTCACCATCTGTATTTATGACTTGGATGCAGGAACAGTGAGTTGTATATCTGAGTTTACAGATGACACTAAGTTTGGAGACACAGTGAAGGAAGATTGACAGATTGAATGAGTGAATTTCATCTCCTACAGTTGTCCCCAATATGGGGAACTGTGGCATTATCCACATTAAATCTGGGAAAGACAAACTGGAATCTAGTCGATAATCTAGAAGAAGTTAAAAAGCAAAGAGATTTTTGGCTGTGTTCACACATCAGTAAAAGCTATGGCTTAATCCGTGGCCTTATTTTACGCACATGCACACACACACACAAACACATGCACACACACACACAAACACACACACACACACATGCATACACACACACAAACACGCACACACACCCACACACACACACACACACACACACATAGACACACACACACACATACACACACACACACACACACATATACACACACACACACACACACACACACACAGACAGTTCCTTACCCCACTGAGAGAGCTGGGTCTCTGCCTGGCTGCTGTGTTCAATTTGACAGGAGTATTGATCCTCATCCCCAGCATTTATTTCAATCTCTTTCTGGATCTGATGGGTCCCATCGTGGTTGGGTCGAACCCCCGAGGACAGTGTCTCAGACATTACCTCTCCATTCCTTAGCCAGCTCACCTCGATGTCTACAGGATAAAACCCAGTAACCAGGCAGGAGAGAGTGAGTGGCTTGTACTGACTATTGGGGCCACTTCTGGAGATGAACACTTCAGGCTGAACTGTAATGGGAAAGGGTGAAAACACAAATAATAGATGTGGAATAGAATGGGAGAATGATTTCATAGACCAGTGAAGTTGGATCAGAACATGGGGTCAAAACTGATATAAATACCTTTCCTTTTGAAATATTCCTTTCCAGCTTGTAAATATCTATTTAAATTCTGGACACCTATTTCCAACTGCCATTTCCAATACTTGTTCCAAGATTCATCAGAATTCCATTTCTCTTTAGTCTTCACCGCAATGTGATTGGTGGCGACCCATCTCATTCTGTCTGGCTCTAAACTAATATAGTCCTTTCCATCAAATCCATACCGCATCGATCTCTTCGTGGAGCCACCTTCAGTGACCTCAATAATAGTGATCCATTGGAAAACATGGATTCCTGTCAGTGGCCAAACCAAGATCAATAATCAGGGAACTGGAGGATTGCAATTGTTGCTCTCTTGTTCAATGAAGGGAAGAAACTACCATGTGATAGGCCTGTTGCTAAAACTAAAACTCATGAGATAAAATAGGCGGCAGCAGTATGTAAACAAAATTTTTGGCTAAGGAATAGAAAACACGGTGAAAAACATAAGGAAAGAAACAGCATCAATAGGCCATATAGCTCCTCGAACATGTGGTGTCATTCTGTGTGAGCATGGCTGATCTTTTGTCTGTACTCCATTTTCCTGCCTAGTCCCCATAATCCCTTCATTTACTAAGAGACCACAATCTATCCCAGCCTTAAATATACTCAATGATGGGGCATCCACAACCCTCTGGGGTAGAGAATTCCAGCCCTGTGAGTATAGAAATTTCTCCCCATCTCACTCTGGAATGATCATCCTTTGTGCCTCCATGTTCTAGATTCCCCAGCCAGCAGAGAAAACCTTTCAGAGTCTACTCTACCCCTTCAGAATGTTTCAATGGGATCATCTCTCATTCTTCTAAACTCCAGAGAGTACAGACCCAATTTACTCAGCCTCTCGTCATTGGACGACCTTCTCATCCCAGGAGCAAATCTTCGCTGTATCGCCTCCAATGCAAATTCGCTCTTTCTGAGATTGTGGTAAAGTGGAGTGCCATGTACCTTAATGAGAATGCAAGTGGACTAACCATGTGACAGTGCTGAACAATCACTGTACAGTGTGGGCTCCTGGTTCTCTGTAAGTCTAGAGCTGGAGGTGGTTGCGGGAGCACGCGAGGATTTAGCGTTCTGCCCTCTGTTGCAATAAACAATCACAGGTTGTTCTTATGTCAGTCTCTATCCATTATTAATAGTGAGCATCAACTAACTATGAGGACGTGCAATTCGAGTTTACTCGACTAGTGAACTCATAGACCCAAGACACAATAGAGATATAGAGACCAAAACTGCACACAGCATCCAGCTGGATCTCACCAAAACCCTGCACAATTGCAGCAATATTTCCTTATTCTCATAATAAAGACTGATGTGCCATTTGGCACTCTAATAGCTTGCTGAAACTGCATGCTAACTTTCTGTAACAAAAAGGCAAAATCCTGATGATGCTGGAAATCTGAAATAGAAATAGAAAACGCTGAAATACTCAGCAGGTCAGGCAGCATCTGCGGAGAGAGAAACAGGGTTTCAATTCTGGTCGATATCTTTCATCAGTTCTGAAACGCTAAGACAGTTTCTCTCCACAGACGATGCCTGACCTGCTGACTGTTTCCAGCATTTTCTGTTTTTATTATTGTTACTGGCTTTCTGTGTTCCTTGTACGAGTATTCCCAAGTCCCGCTGAGCATCAACATATGGGCCAGAATTTTCCGGCTGACGTGTGGATGGTGTAGCCCACATGTCAGCGCATAAAGTGACGTGTGCCGACGTCAGCTCGCAGCATCGCGATATTTCGGTGGGCAGATGCGATCAGTTCGCCCGCCTTTAATTGAAGGGCTTGTTAAGGCCCTTAACTTGCCAATTGTGTACGATTTTGAGGGGCCCGTATGAACTTCGGGTCGGAGCACGGGCCCAATGGGCAGGCGGGTAGGAGATTTTTTTAAGAAGACTTTTGCAATGTCGGGATATGTGGACTCGGAGGGGTTGTTCATCTTTATGACCAAGTTATAATTGATGAAAGTGTTTAAAACATACCTGTGTGATTGTTTGCAGTTCTCATCGATTTCCAAGAGCTGCTTGTGTACTTTGAAACCAGTCTGCAGTCAGTAAACTTTCTCGGGCCTGCAGGTTTCCGAAGGCCTCCATTTAGCCTGGGGGTATGGGTTCTGACCTCTCCGCTGGAGACAGCTCCCCAGAGAAGGGAGGGATAGAATCAGGAGGAGGCCAGGACTGGACAATCAGCCTCCAGGGGAGCCAGCTTTGGGAGGCCAGGCGCAGGCACAAGGGGTGCAGGGCCAAGAGGTTGTCCAAGGTGGAAGGGGCCACAGAAGACGCCACTATCCTGCTGCCAGGGTATAAAGGCGGTGAAGCAGCTACCTCAATATGACTGAGGTGCAGTGTCGAAGGAGGCTCCATCTCTCAAGGGAGACAGTCAACCATATCTGTCAGATGATTGGCCCTGAGATCTCCCCTAACTGTGTGGGTGGACACACCATGCCAACAGCTCTGAAGCTCATAGTTGCCCTACTTCTATGCCTCTGGCTCCTCCCAGGGCTTGGTGGGTGATCTTTGTGGTGTCTCCCAATCAGCTGTCCACACTTGTGTCAAGCAGGTTACAGATGCTCTGTTCAGATGGGTATCGACCTTCGTCCACTTCCACTGTGACCAGGCAAGTCAGACACAGCGAGCCAGAGGCTTCGCGGCCATTGCTGGCTTCCCCCGCGTCCAGGGTGTAATAGACTGTACACATGTGGCCATCAAGGCGCCAGCGGGTGAGCCCGATGCCTTCGTCAACAGGAAGGGCTTTCACTCCATGAACGTGCAGATAGTGTGTGACCACAGGATGCAGATTTTACAAGTCTGTGCAAGGTACCCAGGCAGCTCCCACGACACCTACATCCTCAGACACTCCCAGGTGCCGGGGCTCTTCAGTGCTCCGGTTCAGCTGAATGATTGGCTGCTGGGTGACAAGGGCTGTCCCCTGCGATGGTGGCTCATGACACCTCTCCGCCATCCAAGAACTGAAGCTGAGCAGCGCTACAATAGGAGCCAGGGCACCACAAGGACTGTGGTGGAGAGAGCCATTGGTCTTCTCAAGATGCGCTTCTGTTGCCTGGACCGCTCAGGGGGCACAGTCCAGTACCCTCCAGATCGCGGCCCCCTGATAGTGGTAGCATACTGCGCTCTGCACAATCTTGTGCTGGAAAGGGGGGATGCAGTTGACGATGAAGACCTTGACGCCCTGGATGAGGCTGCACATGATGAATTCAGCAGTGGCTCAGAGGATGAGGAAGCACAGGGCGATGATGAGGGGCAGAACGATGACCCGCTACTGCACCAAGGAGGCAGGGACACCCGGGACAATTTAATCCAAAGAACCTTCTGCTAGCTCCACACACATGGATCAGCAGGAGCAGCATTGCCTGGCACTTCCACACGTGGCACTCAGGTGCTACATCTTCCACCTCATCAGCTGCTACTAAGGGCTTAGTACAGAAACATCAATGTCCACTCAAACACTCATGATAAATATGTGAAAAAGAAAAATGCACCACAAACAAAAGACCCTCAGCCATGGTAGCAAAGGTGGACTTTATTTTGTCCAAAACAAAAACACATTCCACTTGTTTGCGATCACAAAAATATATTCCCTATTCTAAGGCCAACACAAAATCACCAGTGACATACCCATTGAGCGCCTAACATACCTTATGCTTTCGTTTGCGGGTGCTACGTCTAGGTGCCGCCCCATGGCTCGGAGTGGCTTGTGAGACAGTCTGCTGACTCTGCTGTCCTGTTGGCCTCAATGACCTTGGCGGGCGTCCTCTGGCCTGTGGAGCCTGTGATGGTCCTGCCTGGGAGGGAGTGGCCAGTTCCAGAACTGGCGCCTCCCCAGTTGGCACAGCCTCAATGGAAGAAACGTTGACTGGCAGAGGGGCGGAGGAGCTGCTGCCCTCATCTGGAGCTCCCTGAGAGGAGCTCGCAGAGATGACAGGTAGCTGCTGCGCCAACGTGAGGTCACATTGGACCTCCCTGCTCACCGCAGATGGATGGGCACCGAGCGTCGACACTTGGTGCCCACAACATCTCCCACATTAGGAATGACCACCCATGGCTAGTACCACTGTGAGGGCTTGCAGGTCAGAGCGTAACCCAATCATATTTTGATCCATTTGGTGGAAGCCCCTCTCTATGAGAGTCACCAATCTCTCATTGAAGGAATCCTGATACCCTGAGGGTCAAACCTTCACGTGCACTCTGCCTGGACTCCTCCATCGCAGAGAGCAACTGAACCATTCCCTCATGCAAACCTGCCAGATGCAAACACACTTCCTGCCGCCTGTCCTGCAGCTGCTGCATTGGGGACAACTCCAAAGGCACATCATCACCGCTGGACTCAGCACGTGCCTCGTCCCCTGCAGCCCTCCGGCTGCTGGAGCCATCGGCACTCTCTGCCCCTATCATCTCCTCCAGCGATTGTGATGTGCCCTCTCCACTGTGACCCAGGACACTAGCTGACAGTAAAGTCCCCACTGAGGTGTGTGTGTCTGCACTGGTGCCAGGCTGGCTGAAATGATGTGCAGCAAGTTGCACATGTTGGCCCTCAGGTGTGGAGGGGGGGGGCTGTGGTTTTGGGGTGCAGGTCGTTCTGGTGGTGATGCTGAAATTAACAAGGACAGTGCATCAGTTAGCTTACAGTCAGTTAAACCTTTCATCTCTTTGCCCCCACCCCCGAGCCTCATAAGTCGCTCACTCTTCAAGACCCTAAGGAGACGAATATTGGTGAGGTAGAAGAGAGTCAAAAGAAGCTCCAACCATTAAACGCACATGCAGACAGGCCGGTCAGATGGCCTCAGGAATGCCACAAGGCATGTTATGTACCACTGGAGTGGGGAGAGTGCAGAGGTACCTGACCTGGATGCATTGTGCCCTGGATAGTTGCGGGGCTGAAGAAACAGCGCAAACAGTTGCGACATTTGCCATGGATCACAGGAGATTGAGAGGTCACATTATTGGCCATCATTCCGTTAGGAGGGGCATAGATCAGGTGGACAGAAGGCAACATTTCCCCTTGGTGCAGGGATGAGTAACCTGGTGGCATTTATCTAAGCTGAATGATGTTTTATCTAAGCTGAATGATGTTTTATCTAAGCTGAATGATGTTTTATCTAAGCTGAATGAGGTTTTATCTAAACTGAATGATGTTTTATCTAAGCTGAATGATGTTTTATCTAAGCTGAATGATGTTTTATCTAAGCTGAATGAGGTTTTATCTAAGCTGAATGAGGTTTTATCTAAGCTGAATGAGGTTTTATCTAAGCTGAATGAGGTTTTATCTAAACTGAATGATGTTTTATCTAAGCTGAATGAGGTTTTATCTAAGCTGAATGATGTTTTATCTAAGCTGAATGATGTTTTATCTAAGCTGAATGAGGTTTTATCTAAGCTGAATGATGTTTTATCTAAGCTGAATGATGTTTTATCTAAACTGAATGAGGTTTTATCTAAACTGAATGATGTTTTATCTAAGCTGAATGAGGTTTTATCTAAACTGAATGAGGTTTTATCTAAGCTGAATGAGGTTTTATCTAAGCTGAATGATGTTTTATCTAAGCTGAATGATGTTTTATCTAAGCTGAATGAGGTTTTATCTAAGCTGAATGATGTTTTATCTAAGCTGAATGATGTTTTATCTAAGCTGAATGAGGTTTTATCTAAGCTGAATGAGGTTTTATCTAAGCTGAATGATGTTTTATCTAAGCTGAATGATGTTTTATCTAAGCTGAATGATGTTTTATCTAAGCTGAATGAGGTTTTATCTAAGTTGAATGAGGTTTTATCTAAGCTGAATGATGTTTTATCTAAGCTGAATGATGTTTTATCTAAGCTGAATGAGGTTTTATCTAAGCTGAATGAGGTTTTATCTAAGCTGAATGATGTTTTATCTAAGCTGAATGATGTTTTATCTAAGCTGAATGATGTTTTATCTAAGCTGAATGAGGTTTTATCTAAGCTGAATGATGTTTTATCTAAGCTGAATGATGTTTTATCTAAGCTGAATGAGGTTTTATCTAAGCTGAATGAGGTTTTATCTAAGCTGAATGATGTTTTATCTAAGCTGAATGAGGTTTTATCTAAGCTGAATGAGGTTTTATCTAAGCTGAATGATGTTTTATCTAAGCTGAATGATGTTTTATCTAAGCTGAATGATGTTTTATCTAAGCTGAATGATGTTTTATCTAAGCTGAATGAGGTTTTATCTAAGCTGAATGAGGTTTTATCTAAGCTGAATGAGGTTTTATCTAAGCTGAAAGATGTTCACAGGTGAGGTGCTGAGGACCTTGTGGACAGAGTAATGCGGGGTACGCTGGCTGAATGGGAGCTGGAGACCCCAAACCCCCTCAGATGAAATAAGTCTTTGGCTGTGCAGCAGCGATCCAATGGCATGTTAGACCATGGTGTTAGTGGTCACAAATGGGATAAGGTGACTTTGGAAGGTGGTGGAGATGCGAATCCTCAAGGGGATGAGGGTCCTTTCTGTTTGACCCACACGTCTGAGTGTCTCAGTCTGTGAATGAGCATTATTTCAGCATTAACAATTACAGCAACCATCAGTGGTTTGGATGGTGGGCAGACATAGTGGATGGGACTGTAGACCTCAAATACCTGGCCGCTGGACACGAGCCTTACTGCCCCTGGCCGCCCTTGTCTCCTGACTGCTGCCCAGCTCCATGGCCTGCTCTTCGAAAGGAGTGAGGCGCTGCAGGAGGGCAGACCCACCTCCAGTCCTCTGGCACTCCAGGGCACTGTGGTGACTTTTTGCCTGCAAAACAGAGAAGAGGATTTATTGGGGCTGATCGCTCATGTACTCTGCACATGCACGCAGCCCCCAACCACAGTGGCCCATCTGAGGCCTCCAGTGGCTTCTGTCCACACTACTGGCGATCAGTCCCCAGAAGATAGTACGGCTGCTCCCAACCCCTGCCCCCAACGGCCACCTTGGACACATTCGGCGTCCATCACTTTGAATAGCACACGGGTCTTAGCGCCCATGGCAAGGAGGTGCAACTAGGTGTGGCGCCGATGCCAGCAGATGGCAATTGCCCAAAACACCCCTTGCACCATCTCATTACCATCAATTTGACAATGTGTTGGAGTTCTGAGTATGTGTTTAGCGTCCTCCCCTGCAGGTTGCCCCCAGACTACTCAAATGCCACAAAGTCCAACATACGCTGCGGGGAGAACCCTTCTTCTCCTCAACCATTAAGGCTGATGTAAACATGGTCAGTATCCGTTTGCCCACCCAGCGTGCGCCAGATGCCCTCTGCAGTTACGACCACAAGACATGGTGGTGGCGGGGTTCAAAGATTAAGGCTGCCTTCTGGGTCAAATGGCCAAAGCCGACATGGTACTCACCCGTCCAGAGTGCAGCCAATCATTGAATCTTTTTCGGCACTGGGTACCAGTGCGCCGCACATCATCATGGGCGCTGACAGCATCACCCACCTCCTCCCACGCATGGCTGGTAACATGGGCGACCCTCCTCCTCCCATCCTCCGGATACAGCAGGTACTGACAGCTAGAGTCCTCTTGCAGGAGAACAGCAAGGCATGAATCAGAGAATCGAGGGGGGGCACACTGGCCCCCCGCTGGCCTCTCCCGCAGCCTGCCCCCCTCCTCCTGCTCATGCTGCTCTCCACTCGCACCTCCCTCCCTCTCTCCCCAAGTGGCCATGGTGCACTGCCTCAAGCAGGCTGCCTGGCCACTCTTTATGCAGCTGCCGGCTCCACATTGGAACCAGCAGTCTGAGGCCGCCCGCCCCTGCAACTATTTTCCCGTTCTCCATGGGAGTTGCTAACCCGCTGGGCAGGCCTTAATTGGCACACCCGCGGAAAATGTCGCCGCGGCCCGTTACTTCAGTGGCAATCGGCTGCCCGCCCGACCAGCAAACGGAAAATTCTGGCCATAGATGATTCCAACCACTTTAGAAATTTCCTGCTTTTGGGCAGGATTTTCCTGTTGGTGAGTGGGCCTCGTCCCCCCACTCGCTGACGCATAAAATGACACGCGGTGACGACAGGGTGAAATCCCGACATCACCGCACCCCATTTAAATTTCAGGTAGGCAGGGACGCAGTGAAATCAGCTGCGGGCCCGCTGACCTGTCAATGTCCAACTGAGACCATTGACAGAGTCAATTAAGTAATTAAAGGACCTGCCCATCCAACCTTAAGGTTAGCGGGCAGGCTAGGAGCCCCTGCGCAAACTAGAAAAAGCATGAAACCTCATCCATGGGTGGGATGAGGTTTCATGTAGGGTTTTAAAAATTTTAACAAAGCTTTGGTAAAAATTATGGACATGTCCCAACTCATGTGACAGCACTTTGCCTCAGGGAGATGAGTGCGCTCTTTTGTGCGCATGCCCGAAAGAGCGCACTCTCGATTTAGGGATTCGCCCCGCTCACACAGGGTGCGCATAGCGCTTCCGTGTAGACGTCATGTCCACGTAAAATGGTGTCGTGCTCCCCATCAGGGGCGCCGATCAGAAGTGCGCCTGTGCACACCTGCCCTTCAACTTCACCCCCAACAGGGGGAGAATTCAGCCCTTTGTGTTCATACTATAAAAGTGAATAAGCTCACACTCCCACCTTATACTCCATCTGCCACCTTGTTAACCACTCACTTAACCCATCTATATCTGCAATCTCTTTGTGTCCTCACAGCTTACATTCCCACCTAGAATAATGGTTAAGGCTTCTTTTTGGACTGGATAAAGGTGTACAGTGATGTTCCCCAAGATTCAGTAGGAGAGTCACAGTTTTTAAAAAAATATACATTAACGACTTGGACTTGGCACATGGCACAGTTCCAAAATTCTCAGGGGATACGTAACGTGGAAATATAGTAAACATTGAGGAAGGTAACAAGAGACTTCAAGAGAAATAGACAGGTTGGTCAGTTAGGCAGACATGTGGCAGATGAAATTCAGTGCAGAAAAGTGTGAGGTGATAGATTTTAATAGGAAGGTGGAGGAGAGGGAATATAAGATAAATTGTTCAATTTTAAGCATGGTGCAAAAGAGACTTCTGCACAAATCTATATAAGTAGCAGCACAGGTTGACAGGGCAGTTAATAGGATATATGGGATCCTGGGGCATCTCTCATAGGAGCCAGAAGACTTTGCTAAGCCTACAGAAAACATTAGTTCAATCCCAGGTAGAATATCGTGTCCAATTCTGTGCACCACAATCAGGAAAGACGTGAAGGCTTAGGAGAGGTTACGGAAGAGATTTACAGAATCGGAAAAGCAATGAGGGACTTCAGTTACATGGATAGACTGGAGAAGCTGGGATTGTTGTACTTAGAGCAGAGAGGGTTCAGAGGAGATTTGTTAGAGCTACTTAAAATCATGAATACAGTAAATAAAGAGAAAGTGTTTCCAATGGTTGATGAATCGATAATAAAGGGGACGCAGATTTAAGGTGATTGGTAAAAGAATCAGAGGTAACATGGGGAAGAACAATGAGGATTTGGAATGCACTGTCTGATGGGGCATTGGATACAGGTTCATTAGTCACCTGCAAAAGGGACTTGGATAAATAACTACAGGGAACAAAACTGCAGGGCTTTGGGGAATGAAGTCGGTTTGTGGGATTAACTGGATCGCTGTTAGAAAGAGCCAACGTTATTTACGGGCTGAATGTCCTATCTCTGCGCTGTAATATTCTATGAGTGTTTGATTCAGTGGTAATCGTACTCGGGAAAGGATGGGACTATTGTATTAGCGAGAGGAGAGCTGCAGAGTGAAGTAGGTGCTACACTGACCATGTGCAGCTATTGCAGAGCGGCAGCAACAAGAGAAACGCAGGCTGACATAACAATGAAGTAGAGAGTGAGAGGGAGGGGGGCCAGGGCGGAGATCCAGTCCACGGCCTCACCCCTCTCCCACTGGAATCCCCGCCCTAGAAGCCCGAATGGGCACGGAGCCTCCCCTTCAAAATGACAATTGGCCGGCATTTCCACCGGCTGCTAATTGGCCAGCCGACTTGATTTGACGTGCTGAAAGGTTGTGGGGGAGGAATAAGCAGATTGTCCCCCTCCTGTTCTACCTCCTTTACCCCACTGACAACCAGAAAATCCAGCTCCAAGCTGCTATTGTCCCATTTATGCCACAAGGCCTAACTTTACGGACATGCCTGCTATTGGCAGCTCCCCCTCTGTCAGTAGGACTTGGGCAGCATCCTCTTCCTTGGTAAAGACAGGTGCAAAATGTTCATTTAGTACCTCAGTCAAGCCGCTGCCTCCATGTGTAAATACTCTTATCAGTCCCTAATTGGCTGCTCCCCTATTTTTAAAATCCTCTACTATTGATACATCTATTGAAGGCTTTGAGATTCTCTTTTATGTTTATTGACAATCTTTTCTCAAACTTTGACTTTGCTGCTCTTATTTGTCTTCTTCCAACTCCTTCTGAACATTCTCTATTCAGTCATGGTTCTCAATTTATTATCTTTCCGACATCTGCCACTATCTGGTGACCTATCGAACAGTTCAGCTGGACGGTGAAAGTCTGGATGTAAATGCAGCTAAGGTGGGAAGTGTTGGCACAGCTGGCAAAGGATTCCAAAAAGAGCCAATTCCAGGACGAAGTGTTGTGAAGGTTCCGGAAAGGTGTGTCTTTTGGTGGGCATTGGACCAGTGAATCTCGGAGAGTTATAAAGCTGTCATTTGGGGGGGACAGATTTATCTCTTGGTGCCTGAGCACAGTTAACCAAAGATGATCTAAAAGCTGATGCTGCGAATTTGGGGGTCAGCTTACAATCAGGAGCTAAGGAAGCAGAAATACTTGAAGAATTGGCTGAGCACGTGAAGCTTCAGGAGGACAATAATGGTTCTACTTATATTCAGGTAGAACTGGCAAAAAATTGAATTAAAAAGGAGTGAATGACCCTGGGAGCAGAAGAAAGAGAAAGAGAAATGAAACAACTTGAATTTGAAAGAGAAAATGAAATGAAAGAATTTGAATTCCAAGAAGGAAAAGAATGAGAAAGAGAAAATATAGAAAGGGAGTAGTTAGAAAGAGAGGAAAAAAATAAAGAAAGAGACACTGAGAACTGGAACAAGAAAGACTCAGATTACATGCACGTGTGTTAGAGGTGAGAGATGAGGATGACCCAGTGTTAGCTCTTGATGCTTTTGATTTGGCAGGGTGCAAATATGTGAATACACAAAGTATAGTAAATAAGATTGGGGAGTTGCTGGCGCAGATTGCCAAGTGGAAATATAATGTTGTGACAATAACAGACCCTTGGCTTGTGGAAGAGCAGGAAAAGGTGTTAAATATTCCTGGGTACAAGGTATTCAGAAAAGAGAGGAAAGGAGGAAAAGGAGGATGGAGGGCGGTACTGGGTGGCATTATTGGTTAAGGAAAGCAATGCAGTGCTGGGGATAGAGGATGTCCCAGAGGGTTCAAGGACAGAATCAATTTGGCTACAGCTAAGGAACAAAAAATAGATTGCTCGGCATAATCTATAGACCGCCAACTACTGAGAAGGACATAGAAGAACAAATCTGCAGGGAAGTTACAGAGAAATTCAAACATTATAGAGGATAATGGGGGGCTTTAATTATCCGAATGTAGACTGGGATAGAGGCATTATAAAGGGCAGAGAGGGGCAAGAGTTCCTAGATTGTGTTCAGGAGAATTTTCTACAGCAGTATGTGCCCAATCCCACAAGAAAAGATACACTGTTGGACCTGGTTCTTGGAAATGAGGTGCGCCAAGTAGACCAAATGTCAGTGGGTGAACATTTAGGAGACAGTAATCATTATTTCATAAGGTTTAGGATGACAGTATAAAAGTACAATGTGCAATCCAGAGTAAGAATAATTAATTGGAGGAGAATCAACTTCAATGGGGCAAGAATGGAGCTGGGCTGGACAGACTGGAACCAAAGATTGGTGGGAAAAACTGTAGTTGAACAATGGGCTACCTTCAAAGAAGAAATGATTCAGGCACAGTCAAAGGGAAAGGTAGGGAAAACAAATCCAGAGCTCGCTGGATGAAAAAGGAGATAGAAATTGAGATAAAGAAGAAAAAGTGTGCTCATGACAGGTGTCAGGGAGAAAATACAATTGAGAACCAAGGGAAATACAGAAGGTTCAGAGGGGAGGTGAAAAAGCATATTAGAGAAGCGAAGACGAGCTATGAGAAAAGGCTGGCAGCCAACATAAAGGGGAATCTCAAAGTCTCCTATCAGCATATAAGTATTAAAAGGGGTGGTAAAAGGAGGAGCAGGGCCGATTAGGGACCTAAAAGGGGATTTACGCATGGGGGCAGGGGGCATGGATGAGGTGTTAAATTAAAACTTTGTATCTGTCTTTACCAAGGAGGTAGATACTACCGAGGCTACAGTGACAGAGAAGGAATCTCTGTCACTAGAAGGGTTCAAAATTGATCAGGAGGAAGCGTTGGATAAATCGTCGGAACTTAAAGATGACAAGGCACCGGGGCCCGATGAGATACAGCCAAGGATATTGAAGGAAATGAGGGGCACTGGCCATAATCTTTCAGTCTTCCCTAGACTCAGGGGAGGTGCCAGAGGACTGGAGAATTGCAAACATTACGCCCTTGTTCAAAAAAGATTGTAAGGATAAGCGGATAATTGTAAGTGGATAATTGTAAGGATGACAGTAGAAAAGGACAATGTGGAGGAGAGTCGACTTCAATGGGGCAAGAATGGAGCTTGGCTGAACAGACTGGAACCAAAGGTTCTAATTACAGACCAGTCAGTTTAATTTCAGTGGTGGGGAAGCTTTTAGAAACAATTATTCAGGATAGAATTAGTAGTCACA
Source organism: Carcharodon carcharias (assembly GCF_017639515.1). Lineage (NCBI taxonomy): Eukaryota > Metazoa > Chordata > Chondrichthyes > Lamniformes > Lamnidae > Carcharodon > Carcharodon carcharias. The sequence goes on from NC_054485.1 coordinate 79,755,981, forward strand.
TGGAAAATATGGGTTGATTTGGAAGACCCAGCATGGAGTTTTAAAAGGGGAAATCATGTTTAACTAACTTGCTGGAGTTTTATGAAGAGGTAACAGAGAATGTTAATGAGGGTAATGCTGTTGATGTGGTGCACATGGACTTTCCAATGGCATTTGACACAGTGCCAAACAACAGACTTGCGAGAAAAACTATTGCCCATGGAATAAAATGGACAGTAGCAACTGTCCCTTTTATTGCATGGGCAATAACTTTTCTCACAAGTCGTTGTTTGGCACTGTGTCAAATGCCTTTTGAAAGTCCAGTAGCAATGTGGGTACAAAGTTGGCTGAAAAATAGGAAGCAGGGAGTAATGGTCAATGGATATTTTTTGGGCTGGAGGAAGGTTTGTATTGGAGTTCCCCAGGGGTCGGTATTGGGACCCTTGCTTTTCCTGATATATATGTTAATGATCTAGATCTTGGTGTGCAGGGGATAACTTCAAAGTTTGCAGATGATACAAAGCTTGGGAGCATTGTAAACTGTGAGGAAGAGAGTGTAGAACTTTAAACGGACAAAGACAAGTTGGTGGAGTGGGCAGATAGGTGGCAGATGAAGTTCGATGTGCAGAAATTTGATTGGCTGAAATATTTTTCAAACCTTGGACATTAAGGAGCGTACAGAGATGGAAGAAAGTGGAAGTCAGGAATTAAAACCTGAGCAAAATGGTTCAGAGCCTGTTTGAGAAGGTGAAAACTCTGAAACTAGCAGCAGAGAAAGCCCAGATGGTGGCCTGATGTTCAGCTTCAAAGAAAAAGCAGGGGAAGTTTCTAAACCTAGAGGGTAAGAAGTGACATGATTGGGAATTGCTCCCAAGGTTTCAGTTCATGGTTGCCAATGATCAGTTATGTTGTTCTTGATAAGATTAACAAGACCAAACAAGCCTTTAGGCCCCTCACACATGTTAAGCCTGGGGTCCAACTTTATACTATTCTAAGCAGATTTAGAAAGACAACATGAGCACCATCTTCGAGAAGTAAATAAAAGAACAATGAAGACTATGCAAAATGGAAAAGGAGGTGAATTGAGAAGACTAAAAGACAATGAATCAACCAGCAGTAAAATGCATCCTTGCTTGCAGAGAAACTGGGACTCGGAATACATACAAGTTGCACTCTAAATCTTAACTATCACATCTGCTTGTTCTTTCGTATTGATTAAGTCTTCATCAATATGATGCATAAAATAGTGAAGTCTGACAAAAAGCAGAGAATGTTACTTGTACAGTGCATTTCATTCTTTTATCAGGATGTGAGCATTAATGGCAGCCTTTGTTCCCCATCCCTAATTGCCCTTGAAAACTGAGTGGCTTGCTAGCCTACTTCAGAGGGCAGTTAGGAGTCAATCACATTGCTGTGGGTCTGGATTCACACGTTGGCCAGGCTGGGTAAAGGTTTCCTTCCCTAAAGGATGTCGGTGAACCGATGGTCAGAGGGCTTTTTTATTATTTGTTCATGGGTTGGGGATGTACTGGCTAGGCCAACATTTATTGCTCATCCCCAATTGCCCTTGACAACTGATTGGCTTGCTAGGCCATTTCAAAAGAAATTCAAGAGTAAACCACATTGCTGTGGATCTGGAGTCACATGTAGGCCAGACAACAGATTTCCTTTGCTAATTAGTGAACCAGATGGGTTTATACAACAAGGACTCATACTCATTGTTCAACTTTGAACTCAAGGCTTTTTTGTTCAATTCACCCTGTGGTGGGATTTGAACCCAGACACCCAGAGAATTACCCTGGCACTCTAGATTACTCATCCAATGATGATACCATTATGCCACCACATCCTCTTCATAGCAATTGATCACATTTATATGATCATTGTACATGTGGAATCCCCTCCACCTGGGAAATTTATGGAGTATAAAACCCAAACCTACGGAAATGTTTTGACCTCATGTCTTTTACCACAACACAGAAACTAAGCTACAGCCAACAGCACTGGGCTGGGAAACAAGGGGTTAATTCAGACATTTGCCAAAAGACAGTGGCTCAAGAAAAGGGTTTGGACATTGACTGATTGTTATCATGGAACAATGGTACCAGGGATTTACCATTTCCTCCCATTGACTAACATGATTACCCAATACAATGGCACAAGGAACAGGAAATTCCCCTCTCCGACGCTGAACGTTCAGTGCTTAGCAAAGGACTTAGTTTCATACCCTTATGCCCTCATCTCAATGAATTTCGGGCTCGGCATGATGCTGAACTCTTCTTCCGCCGTCTTCGTCTCCGGGTTCACTTCTTTGGGCAGGAGTCCTCTCCCCGTTCAATGGATCCTTTTACCCATCTCCAATATTCTCCCTCCACCTGGACCCCTCCCTCTGGATTCTTACCTTCTGTTGATCTTTTCATTGAGAACTGTCGGCGCAACATTAGTCGTTTCAATTTCTCTGCTCCTCTCACCCATTCTAACCTGTCTCTCGCTGAACTTACTGCACTCCGTTCTCTCAGGTCCAACCCTGACATTGTCATCAAACCCGCTGACAAGGGCGGTGCTGTTTTTGTCTGGCGCACTCTACCTCGCGGAGGCTGAGCGTCAACTCACAGACACTTCCTCCTACCTCTCTCTGGACCATGACCCCACCACTGAACATCAAGCCATTGTTTCCAGGACTGTCACTGACCTCATCTCCTCTGGGGATCCACCCACAGCTTCCAACCTGATAGTCGCCCAACCTCGGATGGCCCGCTTCTACCTCCTACCCAAAATACACAAACAGAACTGTCCCAGTAGACCGATCGTGTCAGCTTGCTCCTGCCCCATGGAACTAATTTCTCGTTATCTTGACTCCCTTCTCTCTCCCCTTGTCCAGTCACTTCCCACCTACATCCGTGATTCCTCTGACAACTTACATCACATCAACAATTTCCAGTTCCCTAGCCCCAACCACTTACTCTTCACCATGGACGTCCAATCCCTCTACACCTCCATCCCCCACCAGGATGCTCTGAGGACCCTTAGCTTCTTCCACGAACAGAGGCCCGAACAATCCCCATCCACCATCTCCTCTGTCTGGCTGAACCTATTCTCACATTGAACAATTTCTCCTTCAACTCCTCTCACTTCCTCCAAATAAAAGGTGTGGCTATGGGTACCCGCATGGGCCCCAGCTATGCCTGTCTCTTTATGGGGTATGTGGAACATTCCTTGTTCCAGTCCCACTCCGGTCCCCTTCCACAACTCTTTCTCCAGTACATCGATGATTACTTCGGTGCTGCTTCATGCTCTCGTCGGGACTTGGAAAAATTTATTAATTTTGCTTCCAAGCTCCACCCCTCCATCATTTTTATGTGGTCCATTCTGACACTTCCCTTCCCTTCCTTGACCTCGCTGTCTCAATCTCTGGTGATAGACTGTCCACCAATATCCATTACAAGCCTACCGACTCCCACAGCTACCTCGACTACAGCTCCTCACACCCCGCTTCCTGTAAGGACTCCATCCCATTCTCTCAGTTCCTTCGCCTCCGTTGCATCTGTTCCGATGATGCTACATTCAAAAACAGTTCCTCTGACATGTCCTCCTTCTTCCTTAACCGAGGTTTTCCACCCACGGTGGTTGACAGGGCTCTCAACCGTGTCCTGCCCATCTCCCACACATCCGCCCTCATGCCTTCTCCTCCCTACCAGAAACATGATAGGGTCCCCCTTGTTCTCACTTATCACTCCACCAGCCTCCGCATTCAAAGGATCATCCTCCGCCATTTCCGCCAATTCCAGCATGATGCCACCACCAAACACATCTTCCCTTCACCACCCCACCCCCCCTATCGGCATTCCATAGGGATCGTTCCCTCTGGGACACCCTGGTCCACTCCTCCATCACCCCCTACTCCTCAACCTCCACCTATGGCACCTCCCCATGCCCACGCAAAAGATGGAACACCTGCCCCTTCACTTCCTCTCTCCTCACCGTCCAAGGGCCCAAACACTTCTTTCAAGTGAAGCAGCATTTCACTTGCATTTCCCCCAACTTAGTCTACTGCATTCGTTGCTCCCAATGTGGTCTCCTCTACACTGGAGAGACCAAACGTAAACTGGGCGACCGCTTTGCAGAACACCTGCGGTCTGCCCGCAAGAATGACCCAAACCTCCCTGTCGCTTGCCATTTTAACACTCCACCCTGCTCTCTTGCCCACATGTCTGTCCTTGGCTTGCTGCATTGTTCCAGTGAAGCCCAACGCACACTGGAGGAACAGCCCCTCATCTTCAGACTAGGCACTTTACAGCCTTCCAGACTGAATATTGAATTCAACAACTTTAGATCTTGAACTGCCTCCTCCATCCCCACCCCCTTTCTGTTTCTTCCCCCTTCCTTTTGTTTTTTTCTAATAATTTATATAGATTTTTCTTTACCCACCTATTTCCATTATTTTTAAATCTTTTATGCCCACCCCCCCACCCACACTAGAGCTGTACCTTGAGTGCCCTACCATCCATTCTTAATTAGCACATTCGTTTAGATATCACCAACTTCAACACCTGTGTACTTTTGTTCTTTTGTCTGTGACATCTTTTGATTATCTGCTCCTATCACTGCCTGCTTGTCCCTACAACCACACCCCCCCCTTCCATTTCTCTCCCCCCACCCAACCCCTACCCCTACCCCCCGCCCACCTTAAACCAGCTTATATTGCACCCCTCTCCTTGGATTCACCCAGTTCTGTTGAAGGATCATGAGGACTCGAAACGTCAACTCTTTTCTTCTCCGCCGATGCTGCCAGACCTGCTGAGTTTTTCCAGATAATTCTGTATTTGTTTTGGATTTCTAGCATCCGCAGTTTTTTGATTTAACTGTAAAGATCAGGGTGGAATTGCTAAACTCAGACAAGAAGCAGAGGCCCTGAGAAAACAGGCCTCAGGCAGCGAAGCGATAGTTAACCACTTGATGAAGGAACCTAAGGAACTAAAGACAGAAAGGGCCACCCAACAGTATGGGCATGAACAGACTGTGAGCAATTATCAGCTCTGTAAAATAGAGGAACATAGAAAGGAGTATCAGAGATTATATCGTGAGGTCGAGGCACAGGCTCAATTAGTGTGAGGGTGTGAAGGCAGCTTCCTGTTTGGTAAAGAAACAGAACAGAGACAAGGTGCTTTTTGAAGTAGAGAAGTTGTCTAATAAACAAAAACAAAAATACCTGGCAAAACTCAGCAGGTCTGGCAGCATCTTCAGAGAGGAACACAGTTAACGTTTCAAGTCCGCATGACTCTTCAACAGAACCAAGGAAAAATAGAAGAGGAGTGAAATATAAGCTGGTTTAAGGGGAGGGTGCTGGGACAAGAAGAGCTGGATAGAGGGCCAGTGATAGGTGGAGATAACCATAAAATGTCACAGACAAAAGGACAAAGAGGTGTTGAAGGTGGTGATATTATCTAAAGGAATGTGCTAATTAAGGGTAGAAAGCAGGATGAGCAAGGTACTGGTGGCCCTGGTGGGGTGGGGTGAAGGAATCAAAAAAGGCTAAAAGGTAGAGATAAAACAATGGATGGAAATATATTTAAAAATAATGGAAATAGGTGGGAAAAGAAAAATCTATATAAATTATTGGAAAAAACAATAAGGAGGGGGAAAATCAGAAAGGGGATGGGAATGGAGGAGAGAGTTCATGATCTAAAATTGTTGAACACAATATTCAGTCCAGAAAGCTGTAAAGTGCCTAGTTGGAAGATGAGGTATTGTTCCTCCAATTTGCGTTGAACTTCACTGGAATAATGCAGCAAGCCAAGGATGGACATGTGGGCATGAGAGCAGGGTGGAGTGTTGACATGGCAAGTGACAGGCAGGTCTAGGTAATGCTTGCGGACAGACCGAAGGTGTTCTGCAAAGCGGTCACACAGTCTGCATTTGGTCCCTCTAACGTAGAGGAAACCACATGAGGAGCAACGAATGCAGTAGACTAAGTTGACGGAAGTGCAAGTGAAATACTGCTTCACTTGAAATGAGTGTCTGGGCCTTTGGACGGTGAGGAGAGGGGAAGTAAAGGGGCAGGTGTTGCACCTTCTGCGGTTGCATGAGATGGTGTCGTGGGAGGGGGTTGAGGTGTAGGGGGTGATGGAGGAGTGGACCAGGGTGTCATGGAGGGAACGATCCCTACGGAATGCCCTGGGGGGTGGGGTGGGCTGAAGGGAAGATATGTTTGGTGGTGGCATCATGCTGGAGTTGGTGGAAATGGCGGAGGATGATCCTTTGAATGCGGAGGCTGGTGGGGTGATAAGTAAGAACAAGGGGGACCCTATCATGTTTCTGGGAGGGAGAAGAAGGTGTGAGGGCAGATGCGTGGGAGATGGGCCGGACACGGTTGAGGGTTGTCAACCACCGTGGGTGGAAAACCTCAGATAAGGAAGAAGGAAGACATGTTAGAGGAAATGTTTTTGAAAGTGGCATCATCAGAACAGATGCGACAGAGGCGAAGGAACTGAGAGAATGGAATGGAGTCCTTACAGGAAGCGGGGTGTGAGGAGCTGTAGTCGAGGTAGCTGTGGGAGTTGGTAGGCTTGTAATGAATATTGGTGGACAGTCTGTCACCAGAAATTGAGACAGAGAGATCAAGGAAGGGAAGGGAAGTGTCAGACCAATATCCACCAACTCCAGCATGATCCCCTCACCAAACACATCTTCCCTTCACCCCCTCCCCCCCAGCCGGCATTCCATAGGGATCCTTCCCTCCGTGACACCCTGGTCCATTCCTCCATCACCCCTACACCTCAACTCCCTCCCACGACACCTTCCCATACGACCGCAGAAGGTGTAACACCTGCCCCTTTACTTCCCCTCTCCTCACCGTCCAAGGGCCCAGACACACATTTCAATTGAAGCAGCATTTCACTTGCACTTCCCTCAACTTAGCCTACTGCATTCGTTGCTCCCAATGCGGTTTGCTCTACATTGGTGAGACCAAACGCAGACTGGGTAACCGCTTTGCAGAACACCTTCGGTCTGTCCGCAAGCATTACCCAGACCTCCCTGTCGCTTGCCATTTCAACACTCCACCCTGCTCTCATGCCCACATGTCCGTCCTTGGCTTGCTGCATTCCAGTGAACGCAAACTGGAGGAACAATACCTCATCTTCTGATTAGGCACTTTACAGCCTTCTGGACTGAATATTGAGTTCAACAATTTTAGATCATGAACTCCCTCCTCCATCCGCACCCCCTTTCCAATTTTCCCCCTCCTGTTGTTTTTTCCAATAATTTATATAGATTTTTCTTTTCCCACCTATTTCCATTATTTTTAAATGTATTTCCATCCATTGTTTTATCTCTACCTTTTAGTCTTTTTTGATCCCTTCACCCCACCCCACCCCCACTAGGGCTATCTGTACCTTGCTCGTCCTGCTTTCTACCCTTAATTAGCACATTCCTTAGATAATATCACCACCTTCAACACCTCTTTGTCCTTTTGTCTGTGACATCTTTTGGTTATCTCCACCTATCACTGGCTCTCTATCCAATTCTTCTTGTCCCACCCCCACTTAAACCAGCTTATATTTCACCCCTTTTCTATTTTTCCTTAGTTCTGTTGAAGAGTCATACAGACTCAAAACATTAACCGTACTCCCTTCCACAGATGCTGCCAGACCTGCTGAGTTTTTCCAGGTATTTTTGCTTTTGTTTTGAATTTGCAGCATCTGCAATTTTTTGCTTTTGTCTAATAAACAGATCCAGACACTGCTCACTGAGCGCCTGGAAGAGGGGGACAGAGTCCTTTTCGAAGAAGCCTTGTTCACCCAAGAATGGATGGAGGAGAAAAAGCTAAGAGCTGAAAAGGTAACAGAGCATTTGGGTAGAACAGTTTACTGAGCTGAGAGATGTTGGAAGGTTTTACGGGAGCCAGAGAATGTCAGATGCAGAGCATGCCAAGGGAATTGGGAACTCAAAGGGAAAATGGGCTGGTACTGGTCCCTGCTGAGAGGAGAAGAAGTGTGCTCCTCTGTCAGCTGTTTGCGCAAGGTTCAGATATAAGTGAAACTCCGGGGTCATGGAAAATGTTTAGCGGAAAGTAAGAAATTAAGTTGATAGACTCACAGTGTAATTAAAACACTGTGTGAATGGTAAAAGAAATCTAAGGCTGAATTTTACGAGTCGGTGAATGGGGGCAGGGCCCACTCGCCAACGTGTAAAACGACATGCGGTGACATCAGGGGGGAACTCCTGACATCACCGCGCCCAATTTAAATTTTCAGGAATGCGGGGGGCGCAGCAAAATCAGCTGTGGGCCCGCTGACCTGTCAATGGCCAATTGAGGCCGTTGACAGGATTATTTAAATAATTAAAGGACCTGCCCGTCCAACCTTAAGGTTAGCAGGCAGTCCAGGAGCACTGGTGACAAATAGAGAAAACATGAAATCTCATCCACCGGCAGGTTGAGGTTTCATGTAGGCTTTAATTTTTTTTAATATTGTGTAAAAATTATGGGCATGTCCTAACTCATGTGACATTGTCACATGAGGGGACATGTAAGGGAAATTTTATTGTTCTATTTTTATCTTTTTTACATGTACAGCCAATCTCCCTATGGCTGCACTTAGCCTCAGGGAGATGAATGTGCTTTTTTGTGCACATGCGCGAAAGAGCACGCTCTCGATTTTAGGAATCCCCCCACCGTATAGCGCTTCTGTGCAGACATCACGCTGGGCGGGCCTTAATTGGCCCACCCACGTAAAATAGCGCTACGCCTTTGATGGGGGGCATCGATCGGAAGTGCACCATTACGCGTCCGCTCATCAACTTCCCCCCAACAGGGGGTGAAATTCAGCCCCTTGTGTGTATTTGAATGGGTTCAGTTTCTGTTTGTGTATTTTAAATCCAACTGTGCCGTTGCCTTGTGCTGAGTGAGGGAGAGAGAGAGACTGGGTCTTTTATCTCTGGTTTCTCTGTGCATTTGCCAGGCAGTGTCTGTGTCATTTAAACATAGTTTAACCCCTTGTGGTCTGTTTCTGTTTGTGGGTTTAAATCAGTTGGTTGTGTAATGTGTTTTAAAAGCTGTATTTTTTCAATTGGTGTAATTGAGAAATGTTATGATAACATGTGTATTGGACTGTGTTCTTTGTTCTGAGAGAGAAAGAGATATAGGGGTCCTCTCCCACACTGTTAGGTTTAAGATTCATCTGAAGCTCGGATGTTGTAGTGTGAAAACTCACCTTTTTCTTGAGTTCCTACTTCCAGGTGTTTCAAAAGGTACCTTGAAGAAAGAAAATTTTGCGAACACAGGGCTGAAGTTAATTTCTCTTGTTCCTTTGTAAAACATGTGCTACATTCAATGGCTTGAGTGGATAAAGTTAAAGGAATATGGTGGAGATGGAGTTGGAAGATTCCACAAGGGAGAGAATGGCCGGAATTCTCCCGTCCCCTCATCCGGTGGGATCTTCCGACCAGCCGATGTGAATGGGGATTTCAATGGCTCGCCGGACCCCGCTGTGGGGGAACTTGCCTCGGGGGTGGTGGGGCTGGAGGGAGGGGCTGGAAAATTCCACCCAAAGTGTGTGTGATAAAGATTTTGTGTGGATGATTATGTTTTAAAATTTCTCCTGAAACTGATTTTTATTGTGATAAGTTTTTGAGTTAAAGTAAATTTCACAACGGGGATTGTGATCTATCTTAGGACAGAATGAATGATGTAAAATCTTCAAGGTATGAACTTGGAGCCACAATTATTGTCCAGAATCCCGATTCCAGGGTATTTCGATAAACATGAGGGAATTTTAATCCGGATACAACTTTACACATGTGAGAACGAGGTAGTTTTAATGTTCAACAGGGTAGATTGGAATTTCGGCTATTTGAAGTGATCATGGTGAATCCTAAATTGGATCGGTCTTGGGTTAGAAACTTGTTACAACGTTTAAAGATTCGGGAATTTTCTTCCCGGAAAGAGGGAAAATTTTGAGATTGGATACTATTAATTGGAACTTGAGTTCAGGCTGCCAAAAGTAGGCTCCGCAGCCCAGCAGCCTCTCTCTCTGCCCAATACCTGCGGCACCTTCTCTCCCCACGCCTGGTGGCACCTTCTCTCCCCGCGGCACCATCTCTCCCTGCGCCTGGTGGCACCTTCTCTCCCCGCAGCACCTTCTCTCCCCGCGGCACTTTCTCTCCCCTTGTCCCGCAGCACCTTCTCTCCCCGCGGCACCTTCTCTCCCTGCGCCTGGTGGCACCTTCCCTCCCCGCAGCACCTTCTCTCCCCGCCTCCCCGCGCCTGGTGGCACCTTCTCTCCCCGCGGCACCTTCTCTCCCCGCGGCACTTTCTCTCCCCTTGTCCCGCAGCACCTTCTCTCCCCGCGCCCCGGGAATCCTTCTCTCCCCACACCTTGCGGCACTTTCTCTCCCTGCGCCTGGCAGCACCTTCTCTCCACCTCCCCCCCCCCCCCCCCCCCCCCCCCACCCCCCCGCGGCACCTTCTCTCCCCACACCTCACGGCACTTACTCTCCCCGCGGCACCTTCGCTCCCCACACCTCACGGCACCTACTCTCCCCACGGCACCTTCTCTCCCCGCGGCACCTTTTCTCCCCACACCTCACGGCACCTACTCTCCCCGCGGCACCTTCTCTCCCCGCGGCACCTACTCTCCCCGCGGCACCTTCTCTCCCGACACCTCACGGCACCATCTCTCCCCGCGGCACCCTCTCTCCCCACACCACCTCTCTCCGCGCCCTGCGGCATGTTCTCTCCCCACCTTCCGCGGCACCTTCTCTCTCCGCACCTCTCCCTTCTTCGCCCCACGAAATCCTCCTCCTCCCCAGCACAATTACTGCTGCCGGTGATCACTGCTCATCCAAGCAGAGATTGTTTCTCTCCCACGAACACACGAGAGTAACGGCCTGTGGTTGGAGGAGCAGAGCCTTGCAGAATCTTCAACTTCACTTCACTTGCCTTACTGGCATTTTGAACAATGGCTCCGGGGCCCAAATACAATGGTTTCAGGTCCGCAACCCAGCCTGCCATCCGTATGCTGGACAAGCCTGCCATGTGTGTTAAAGAGCTGATGAATAGGAGAGGTGTAGAGATATATCTGTCGAGAGGTGGACAGGAGCTGTGGGAGCAGACTGAGGGAAAGAAATTGGCGGCTGTGCAAAGCCAAGGTGCATAGAAGCCATTGGGAATCAGGAGTGCTCCTGAATTTTAAATCACCAACTGGGAATGCTGTGAAGCCTGAGCTTGAGCTGAGCGGTCCACAGTTGTGAGGTTTTGAAGAAAAGTTGGAGGGCTGCTTAGCCAACAGTTAAAAGAAGGAACAAAAACAGAATTACCTGGAAAAACTCAGCAGGTCTGGCAGCATCGGTGGAGAAGAAAAGAGTTGACATTTCGAGTCCTCATGACCCTTCATCAGAACCGATCTTTCTTTACAAGGACAGGGAAATATAAGCTGGTTTAAGGTGGGGGGAGGGGGGGGCGGGGAGAAGTGGAGGGGGGTTTAGGATAGGAGCAGATCATCAAAAGATGCCACAAACAAAAGAACAAAAGAACACAGATGTTGAAGTTGGTGATATTATCTAAACGAATGTGCTCATTAAGAATGGATGGTAGGGCACTCAAGGTATAGCTCTAGTGGGGGTGGGGGAGCATAAAAGATTTAAAAATAATGGAAATAGGTGGGAAAAGAAAAATCTATATAAATTATTGGAAAAGAAAAAAAAGAGAAAAAACAGAGGGAAAAAAGGAAGGGGGAAGAAACAGAAAGGGGGTGGGGATGGAGAAGGGAGCTCAAGACCTAAAGTTGTTGAATTCAATATTCAATGTTAAAAGAAGGATCCTCATGAAATCTGTACTTCAGAGAACAGCTGGAACACTGAGCAGAAATCAAGTGAATTCTAGATATCTGTGGCACACTTGGTTTTGTTCCAAAAGGAAGAAGTGAATGAACCCTTAAGATCTTGCAATGTACAAGGGAATGCTTGGGTGGAACTAGGAAGTAAAAGGGGAATTAAATGTATACTCTAAGTCTTTACAAACTATTGTGTTAAGTTAGCAGTTCTTGCTTGGTTTAATTTTTTTTTCGATACGGTAAAGCTTGTTGTTTAAAAAAGTGAAGCCTCGTGACAAAATTTCTTTCAGGTAATAAATGGATGTTTGAATTTCTCTATAAAATAAACAGTCTCTCCGGCGATCCTAACAAGACTAATACAATCAACTACATGCAGAGCTCGTGATATTGATACCGAGTGCACCATGAACTGAGAACCCATCATGGGTTTGTATTCTGTGTCCTTCAGATTCCACAGGCTAGTGCCATGCCAGACAAGGTATAGTTTGTAAAATGTTGCCAAATCCAGTATCTTTAAATGATCAATCACGGGGAACATACATAAGGTTAGTGCAAAAGCAGATTTCCACTTTCTGCAGTTACTGTGTAAGTACAAACAGTTAATCTGTCAGTGTGTGAGCAGGAACATCGAGGCCTCCTCCCTACACACACATGCTCAGTAGTGTTAATATCTGTTTATTGTTCTCCTCATATTCTCAATCCATGAGTGACGGCCTCTGTCCTTGATAATCTCCACTTCCTTACCTCACGGAGGTATTGATTACAGAGATTCCCATTCTCCTTTCACACTGCCTCCTGGATTCACACTGTCCATTATGGAATACTGGAGTAGATCGAGCTCACCCTCATATATATGAAAATACATTGCGACAGCAAGAGGACAGGAATTCCCCAACAAGCTGCCCTTTCCTGGATGATCTCAACCATCTCACCATATTCTCAACTTGTTCAATCACAAACCCATCTCCTTATCTTCATCAATGTGAACACAATTTTGTAAATATCTCAATCAGAATAGGGAGAGGGAACTGAATAACCCTCCATGGGCCCCAGATTCATGGTGTAACACACACTATATAGTCCAAAATCACAGTCTGCAGTATAACTATGAGGGGAACCTTTCTGACACCCAATAAACAGGACAGTAAATGAGTGACTCTACAAACCTGATCTTACCGGATGTCTGGTTTGTGCTCTTCAATATCGTATTCAGATTCTCCATTGCCCCGTCGGAAAATGATTTCACAAGGTCTGTGAGATATTCCCAGAATTCCACACCGAAAGAGTCTGCCATGAACTGCTGCCTGGGGACGCTCCGTTGAATATGACTGTCATGATAATTAACCTGAACTCCATTAACCATCGCCACTTTCGTAAATTCAGGAAAATCTGTGATTCCAGAGTTTGCTGTGATAATCACAGTCAGTGAGTTAGTCTCTATAAAAAAAAACATTAATGGGACAGTTTGCGAATATTTATACACAGAGATATTGAGGAGACCCTCCTGACCAGAGAACATCTGGAGTGAGGAATTCAGGATAACCCAAGGGCAGGTCTGTTGTTTATCATCATAACCAGGAAACATGTGATGTGAGTGAATTCCTGACTGAAATGACGAGAAACAGGAATACTTGGAAGGTTGAAATGTGATACCAAAGTGGGGGTCAGTCACTGTATGAACAGTCTGACTGTCAAACAGGGTGATGGACAATCCAGAGCAGGATCTCCACTGTCCCTCACAGAGCTTTTTGATCACCCCTTTATACAGGGTCAGGAGGATGTTGGTGGTTTGAGATAACCTGGTTTATTCAACCATGAGGGCATCACGGCTGATCCTGGGGTGGGTTAAACATGGATTATCCTTCTCCCCGTAGTGTTTTGAAGACTTTAGACCAGGAGTGATGAAATTGTTTAGCTTCTCCCAATCGATGTGAAAATTAAAATTAACTGTGTTCTTCTCCGCAGATGCTGCCAGACCTGAGTTTTTCCAGGTATTTTTATTTTTGTTTTGGATTTCCAGCATCCGCAGTTTTTTGCTTTTACGAAAATTAAAATTATCCATTTGAGCCATTTTCCATTTGCTCCAAGCTTCTCTGCTCTCGGTATTTCTACATCCTGCTGTCCGGTGCTGACTTCAGTGGTGTAAAATATCAGGCTGGCTGTATAACAGGCGGCTAATCAAACATCACCCATTTCAAACTCTCACCAAAAGATTCCAATTAACCCCAGAGTGAGAGTGAGAGTGAGAATGGAGGGCCGAATTCTGTACTTACCGGGAGAGACCCAGGAAAAACACAGGGAGATGGAGAAAAGCATCAGCAAAATTCTGGGAATCCACTCTCCCTGTTCCAATCAGAGACTGGGAATGAAATACTCTGAGGGGGAAACTAATCCTGTTTATAGACTGGGAAAAACAACACAAACTGTTTATCTCAAGACTTGATAATTTCCTGATTATAGAACCAGAGGGTGAATGATTGGTTAGTCTCAGAAAAATACCAATGAAATGATAAACAGTTACTTGTCACCAGTTACTAGGAAGACCAAACTGAGACAGGTTAAGATTTTGTCAGTAGGAAAACAAAAACAACTTATATTTATATAGCACATTTCACCGAATGAAACGTCCCCAAGATGCTTCAGGGGAACATTAAAAAACAAAGGATGACCCTGAGTCACACAGGTCAATGCCCACAAGCTTTCTCAGGGAAGCAGTTTTTAAGAATAAAAACAGAATTACCTGGAAAAACTCAGCAGGTCTGGCAGCATCGGCGGAGAAGAAAAGAGTTGACGTTTCGAGTCCTCATGACCCTTCGACAGAACTTGAGTTCGAGTCCAGGAGAGAGCTGAAATATAAGCTGGTTTAAGGTGTGTGTGTGGGGGGCGGAGAGATAGAGAGACAGAGAGGTGGGGGGGAGGTGTGGTTGTAGGGACAAACAAGCAGTGATAGAAGCATAAAAACAAAAAAACTGCGGATGCTGGAAATCCAAAACAAAAACAGAATTACCTGGAAAAACTCAGCAGGTCTGGCAGCATCGGCGGAGAAGAAAAGAGTTGACGTTTCGAGTCCTCATGACCCTTCGACAGAACTTGAGTTCGAGTCCAGGAAAGAGCTGAAATATAAGCTGGTTTAAGGTGTGTGTGTGGGGGGCGGAGAGATAGAGAGACAGAGAGGTGGAGGGGGTTGGTGTGGTTGTAGCGACAAACAAGCAGTGATAGAAGCAGATCATCAAAAGATGTCAACAACAATAGTACAATAGAACACATAGGTGTTAATGTTAAAGTTGGTGATATTATCTAAACGAATGTGCTAATTAAGAATGGATGGTAGGGCACTCAAGGTATAGCTCTAGTGGGCAGATCATCAAAAGATGTCAACGACAATAGTACAGTAGAACACATAGGTGTTAAAGTTAAAGTTGGTGATATTATCTAAACGAATGTGCTAATTAAGAATGGATGGTAGGGCACTCAAGGTATAGCTCTAGTGGGTTTTTTTTTATAATGGAAATAGGTGGGAAAAGGAAAATCTTTATAATTTATTGGAAAAAAAAGGAAGGGGAAACAGAAAGGGGGTGGGGATGGGGGAGGGAGCTCACGACCTAAAGTTGTTGAATTCAATATTCAGTCCAGGAGGCTGTAAAGTCCCTAGTCAGAAGATGAGGTGTTGTTCCTCCAGTTTGCGTTGGGCTTCACTGGAACAATGCAGCAAGCCAAGGACAGACATATGGGCAAGAGAGCAGGGTGGAGTGTTAAAATGGCAAGCGACAGGGAGGTTTGGGTCATTCTTGCGGACAGACCGCAGGTGTTCTGCAAAGCGGTCGCCCAGTTTACGTTTGGTCTCTCCAATGTAGAGGAGACCACATTGGGAGCAATGAATGCAGTAGACTAAGTTGGGGGAAATGCAAGTGAAATGCTGCTTCACTTGAAAGGAGTGTTTGGATCCTTGGACGGTGAGGAGAGAGGAAGTGAAGGGGCAGGTGTTGCATCTTTTGCGTGGGCATGGGGTTGTGCCATAGGAGGGGGTTGAGGAGTAGGGGGTGATGGAGGAGTGGACCAGGGTGTCCCGGAGGGAGCGATCCCTACGGAATGCCGATAAGGGGGGTGAAGGGAAGATGTGTTTGGTGGTGGCATCATGCTGGAGTTGGCGGAAATGGCGGAGGATGATCCTTTGAATGCGGAGGCTGGTGGGGTGATAAGTGAGGACAAGGGGGACCCTATCATGTTTCTGGGAGGGAGGAGAAGGCGTGAGGGCGGATGCGCGGGAGATGGGCCGGACACGGCCCTGTCAACGACCGTGGGTTGAAAACCTCGGTTAAGGAAGAAGGAGGACATGTCAGAGGAACTGTTTTTGAATGTAGCATCATCGGAACAGATGCGACAGAGGTGGAGGAACTGAGAGAATGGGATGGAGTCCTTACAGGAAGCGGGGTGTGAGGAGCTGTAGTCGAGATAGCTGTGGGAGTCGGTGGGTTTGTAATGGATATTGGTGGACAGTCTATCACCAGAGATTGAGACAGAGAGGTCAAGGAAGGGAAGGGAAGTGTCAGAGATGGACCACGTGAAAATGATGGAGGGGTGGAGATTGGAAGCAAAATTAATAAATTTTTCCAAGTCCTGACGAGAGCACCAAGCAGCACCGAAGTAATCATCGATGTACCAGAGAAAGAGTTGTGGAAGGGGGCCGGAGTAGGACTGCAACAAGGAATGTTCCACATACCCCATAAAGAGACAGGCATAGCTGGGGCCCATGCGGGTACCCATAGCCACACCTTTTATTTGGAGGAAGTGAGAGGAGTTGAAGGAGAAATTGTTCAGCGTGAGAACAAGTTCAGCCAGACGGAGGAGAGTAGTGGTGGATGGGGATTGTTCGGGCCTCTGTTCGAGGAAGAAGTTAAGGGCCCTCAGAGCATCCTGGTGGGGGATGGAGGTGTAGAGGGATTGGACGTCCATGGTGAAGAGGAAGCGGTAGGGGCCAGGGAACTGGAAATTGTTGATGTGACGTAAGGTGTCAGAGGAATCACGGATGTAGGTGGGAAGGGACTGGACAAGGGGAGAGAGAAGGGAGTCAAGATAACGAGAAATGAGTTCTGTGGGGCAGGAGCAAGCTGAGACGATCGGTCTACCGGGGCAGTTCTGTTTGTGAATTTTGAGTAGGAGATAGAAGCGGGCCGTCCGAGGTTGGGCGACTATCAGGTTGGAAGCTGTGGGAGGGAGATCCCCAGAGGAGATGAGGTCAGTGACAGTCCTGGAAACAGTGGCTTGATGTTCAGTGGTGGGGTCATGGCCCAGGGAGAGGTAGGAGGAAGTGTCTGAGAGTTGACGCTCAGCCTCCGCGAGGTAGAGGTCAGTGCGCCAGACAACAACAGCACCACCCTTGTCAGCGGGTTTGATGACAATGTCAGGGTTGGAACTGAGAGAATGGAGTGCAGTAAGTTCAGAGAGAGACAGGTTAGAATGGGTGAGAGGAGCAGAGAAATTGAGACGACTAATGTCGCGCCGAGAGTTCTCAATGAATAGATCGAGAGAAGGTAAGAATCCAAAGGGAGGGGTCCAGGTGGAGGGAGAATATTGGAGATGGGTAAAAGGATCCATTGAACTGGGAGAGGACTCCTGCCCAAAGAAGTGAGCCCGGAGATGAAGACGGCGGAAGAAGAGTTCAGTATCATGCCGAGCCTGAAATTCATTGAGGTGAGGGCGTAAGGGTATGAAACTAAGTCCTTTGCTGAGCACTGAACGTTCAGCATCGGAGAGGGGAAGGCCAGGGGGTATAGTGAATATACGGCTGGGGTTGGGACTGGAAGAAAGGGTGGGGACGGAGGGACAGGCAGGGGTGGAGTGTCCTAGATGGGTGTTGGTGTCGATGAGTTGTTGGAGCTTGCGTTCCTTAGCACTTGAGAGAAAGAGAAAAAGTTTCTTGTTGAGGCGTTGGATGAGCCGAAGGATAAAATGAAACTGGGGGCACGCGCAGCTTTGAAAAAGGGTACGGCGGTGCTGCTAGAGGGAGAGGTCGAGTGTGTTCATATGGCGGCGCATGGCACTGAGAGTGGATTTCAGAATGTGACGGGAACAGCAGTCCGAGAAACGTTTTATGTCCCGGAGATACGTGTAATCCTGGGTGGGTTCGAAACATGAGGGGTGGAATTTCAGTTGAAATCCACGTGGGGTAAGTCGGAGATGGAGACAGTCACTGAGAAAGGAGATATGGCTGTGAAAGCGGGTTTTAGTAAACACCTTGTCAAACACTAGGAGGGAAATGGAAAGCAATGAAGTTGAACAAGGCAACAGAGAGATATGGAAATCTTGTCGCAGAGAGGAACAGAACTTCTTCAAGGAGGTGGGCATTTCTTGAAGAGCAGTGGCAGTCAATTAAACACAGAGATAAAAACAAGAAAACTGCGGATGCTGGAAATCCAAAACAAAAACAGAATTACCTGGAAAAACTCAGCAGGTCTGGCAGCATCGGCGGAGAAGAAAAGAGTTGACATTTCGAGTCCTCATGACCCTTCGACAGAACTTGAGTTCGAGTCCAGGAAAGAGCTGAAATATAAGCTGGTTTAAGGTGTGTGTGTGGGGGGCGGAGAGATAGAGAGACAGAGAGGTGGTGGGGGGGGGGGTGTGGTTGTAGGGACAAACAAGCAGTGATAGAAGCAGATCATCAAAAGATGTCAACGACAATAGTACAATAGAACACATAGGTGTTAAAGTTAAAGTTGGTGATAGACACTTCCTCCTACCTCTCCCTGGACCATGACCCCACCACTGAACATCAAGCCACTGTTTCCAGGACTGTCACTGACCTCATCTCCTCTGGGGATCTCCCTCCCACAGCTTCCAACCTGATAGTCGCCCAACCTCGGACGGCCCGCTTCTATCTCCTACCCAAAATCCACAAACAGAACTGCCCCGGTAGACCGATCGTCTCAGCTTGCTCCTGCCCCACAGAACTCATTTCTCGTTATCTTGACTCCCTTCTCTCTCCCCTTGTCCAGTCCCTTCCCACCTACATCCGTGATTCCTCTGACACCTTACGTCACATCAACAATTTCCAGTTCCCTGGCCCCTACCGCTTCCTCTTCACCATGGACGTCCAATCCCTCTACACCTCCATCCCCCACCAGGATGCTCTGAGGGCCCTTAGCTTCTTCCTCGAACAGAGGCCCGAACAATCCCCATCCACCACTACTCTCCTCCGTCTGGCTGAGCTTGTTCTCACGCTGAACAATTTCTCCTTCAACTCCTCTCATTTCCTCCAAATAAAAGGTGTGGCTATGGGTACCCGCATGGGCCCCAGCTATGCCTGTCTCTTTATGGGGTATGTGGAACATTCCTTGTTGCAGTCCTACTCCGGCCCCCTTCCACAACTCTTTCTCTGGTACATCGATGATTACTTCGGTGCCGCTTCATGCTCTCGTCAGGACATGGAAAAATTTATTAATTTTGCTTCCAATCTCCACCCCTCCATCATTTTCACGTGGTCCATCTCTGACACTTCCCTTCCCTTCCTTGACCTCTCTGTCTCAATCTCTGGTGATAGACTGTCCACCAATATCCATTACAAGCCAACCGACTCCCACAGCTACCTCGACTACAGCTCCTCACACCCCGCTTCCTGTAAGGACTCCATCCCATTCTCTCAGTTCCTCCGCCTCCGTCGCATCTGTTCCGATGATGCTACATTCAAAAACAGTTCCTCTGACATGTCCTCCTTCTTCCTTAACCGAGGTTTTCCACCCACGGTCGTTGACAGGGCCCTCAACCGTGTCCGGCCCATCTCCCGCGCATCCGCCCTCACGCCTTCTCCTCCCTCCCAGAAACATGATAGGGTCCCCCTTGTCCTCACATATCACCCCACCAGCCTCCGCATTCAAAGGATCATCCTCCACCTTTTCCGCCAACTCCAGCATGATGCCACCACCAAACACATCTTCCCTTCACCCCCCTTATCGGCATTCCGTAGGGATCGCTCCCTCCGGGACACCCTGGTCCACTCCTCCATCACCCCCTACTCCTCAACCCCCTCCTATGGCACAACCCCATGCCCACGCAAAAGATGCAACACGTGCCCCTTCACTTCCTCTCTCCTCACCGTCCAAGGATCCAAACACTCCTTTCAAGTGAAGCAGCATTTCACTTGCATTTCCCCCAACTTAGTCTACTGCATTCGTTGCTCCCAATGTGGTCTCCTCTACATTGGAGAGACCAAACGTAAACTGGGCGACTGCTTTGCAGAACACCTGCGGTCTGTCCGCAAGAATGACCCAAACCTTCCTGTCGTTTGCCATTTTAACACTCCACCCTGCTCTCTTGCCCATATGTCTGTCCTTGGCTTGCTGCATTGTTCCAGTGAAGCCCAACGCAAACTGGAGGAACAACACCTCATCTTCCGACTAGGGACTTTACAGCCTTCCGGACTGAATATTGAATTCAGCAACTTTAGGTCGTGAGCTCCCTCCCCATCCCCACCCCCTTTCTGTTTCCCCCTTCCTTTTTTTTTCCAATAAATTATAAAGATTTTCCTTTTCCCACCTATTTCCATTATAAAAAAAACTCACTAGAGCTATACCTTGAGTGCCCTACCATCCATTCTTAATTAGCACATTCGTTTAGATAATATCACCAACTTTAACTTTAACACCTATGTGTTCTACTGTACTATTGTCGTTGACATCTTTTGATGATCTGCTTCTATCACTGCTTGTTTGTCCCTACAACCACACCCCCCCCCCACACACCTCTCTGTCTCTCTATCTCTCCGCCCCCCACATACAAACCTTAAACCAGCTTATATTTCAGCTCTTTCCTGGACTCGAACTCAAGTTCTGTCGAAGGGTCATGAGGACTCGAAACGTCAACTCTTTTCTTCTCCGCCGATGCTGCCAGACCTGCTGAGTTTTTCCAGGTAATTCTGTTTTTGTTTTGGATTTCCAGCATCCGCAGTTTTCTTGTTTTTATCTCTGTGTTTAATTGACTGCCACTGCTCTTCAAGAAATGCCTACCTCCTTGAAGAAGTTCTGTTCCTCTCTGCGACAAGATTTCCGTATCTCTCTGTTGCCTTGTTCACCTTCATTGCTTTCCATTTCCCTCCTAGTGTTTGACAAGGTGTTTACTAAAACCCGCTTTCACAGCCATATCTCCTTTCTCAGTGACTGTCTCCGTCTCCGACTTACCCCACGTGGATTTCAACTGAAATTCCACCCCTCATGTTTCGAACCCACCCAGGATTACAGGTATCTCCGGGACATAAAACGTTTCTCGGACTGCTGTTCCCGTCACATTCTGAAATCCACTCTCAGTGCCATGCGCCGCCATATGAACATACTCGACCTCTCCCTCCAGCAGCACCGCCGTACCCTTTTTCAAAGCTGCGCGTGCCCCCAGTTTCATTTTATCCTTCGGCTCATCCGACGCCTCAACAAGAAACTTTTTCTCTTTCTCTCAAGTGCTAAGGAACGCAAGCTCCAACAACTCATCGACACCAACACCCATCTAGGACACTCCACCCCTGCCTGTCCCTCCGTCCCCACCCTTTCTTCCAGTCCCAACCCCAGCCGTGTATTCACTATACCCCCTGGCCTTCCCCTCTCCGATGCTGAACGTTCAGTGCTTAGCAAAGGACTTAGTTTCATACCCTTACGCCCTCACCTCAATGAATTTCAGGCTCGGCATGATACTGAACTCTTCTTCCGCCGTCTTCGTCTCCGGGCTCACTTCTTTGGGCAGGAGTCCTCTCCCAGTTCAACGGATCCTTTTACCCATCTCCAATATTCTCCCTCCACCTAGGCCCCTCCCTCTGGATTCTTACCTTCTCTCGATCTTTTCATTGAGAACTGTCGGCGCGACATTAGTCGTCTCAATTTCTCTGCTCCTCTCACCCATTCTAACCTGTCTCTCTCTGAACTTACTGCACTCCATTCTCTCAGTTCCAACCCTGACATTGTCATCAAACCCGCTGACAAGGGTGGTGCTGTTGTTGTCTGGCGCACTGACCTCTACCTCGCGGAGGCTGAGCGTCAACTCTCAGACACTTCCTCCTACCTCTCCCTGGGCCATGACCCCACCACTGAACATCAAGCCACTGTTTCCAGGACTGTCACTGACCTCATCTCCTCTGGGGATCTCCCTCCCACAGCTTCCAACCTGATAGTCGCCCAACCTCGGACGGCCCGCTTCTATCTCCTACTCAAAATTCACAAACAGAACTGCCCCGGTAGACCGATCGTCTCAGCTTGCTCCTGCCCCACAGAACTCATTTCTCGTTATCTTGACTCCCTTCTCTCTCCCCTTGTCCAGTCCCTTCCCACCTACATCCGTGATTCCTCTGACACCTTACGTCACATCAACAATTTCCAGTTCCCTGGCCCCTACCGCTTCCTCTTCACCATGGACGTCCAATCCCTCTACACCTCCATCCCCCACCAGGATGGTCTGAGGGCCCTTAGCTTCTTCCTCGAACAGAGGCCTGAACAATCCCCATCCACCACTACTCTCCTCCGTCTGGATGAACTTGTTCTCACGCTGAACAATTTCTCCTTCAACTCCTCTCACTTCCTCCAAATAAAAGGTGTGGCTATGGGTACCCGCATGGGCCCCAGCTATGCCTGTCTCTTTATGGGGTATGTGGAACATTCCTTGTTGCAGTCCTACTCCGGCCCCCTTCCACAACTCTTTCTCTGGTACATCGATGATTACTTCGGTGCCGCTTGGTGCTCTCGTCAGGACTTGGAAAAATTTATTAATTTTCCTTCCAATCTCCACCCCTCCATCATTTTCACGTGGTCCATCTCTGACACTTCCCTTCCCTTCCTTGACCTCTCTGTCTCAATCTCTGGTGATAGACTGTCCACCAATATCCATTACAAACCCACCGACTCCCACAGCTATCTCGACTACAGCTCCTCACACCCCGCTTCCTGTAAGGACTCCATCCCATTCTCTCAGTTCCTTCACCTCCGTCGCATCTGTTCCGATGATGCTACATTCAAAAACAGTTCCTCTGACATGTCCTCCTTCTTCCTTAACCGAGGTTTTCCACCCACGGTCGTTGACAGGGCCCTCAACCGTGTCCGGCCCATCTCCCGCGCATCCGCCCTCACGCCTTCTCCTCCCTCCCAGAAACATGATAGGGTCCCCCTTGTCCTCACCTATCACCCCACCAGCCTCCGCATTCAAAGGATCATGCTCCGCCATTTCCGCCAACTCCAGCATGATGCCACCACCAAACACATCTTCCCTTCACCCCCCTTATCGGCATTCCATAGGGATCGCTCCCTCCGGGACACCCTGGTCCACTCCTCCATCACCCCCTACTCCTCAACCCCCTCCTATGGCACAACCCCATGCCCACGCAAAAGATGCAACACCTGCCCCTTCACTTCCTCTCTCCTCACCGTCCAAGGATCCAAACACTCCTTTCAAGTGAAGCAGCATTTCACTTGCATTTCCCCCAACTTAGTCTACTGCATTCGTTGCTCCCAATGTGGTCTCCTCTACATTGGAGAGACCAAACGTAAACTGGGCGACCGCTTTTCAGAACACCTGCGGTCTGTCCGCAAGAATGACCCAAACCTCCCTGTCGCTTGCCATTTTAACACTCCACCCTGCTCTCTTGCCCATATGTCTGTCCTTGGCTTGCTGCATTGTTCCAGTGAAGCCCAACGCAAACTGGAGGAACAACACCTCATCTTCCGACTAGGGACTTTACAGCCTTCCGGACTGAATATTGAATTCAACAACTTTAGGTCGTGAGCTCCCTCCCCCATCCCCACCCCCTTTCTGTTTCCCCCTTCCTTTTTTTTTCCAATAAATTATAAAGATTTTCCTTTTCCCACCTATTTCCATTATAAAAAAAACTCACTAGAGCTATACCTTGAGTGCCCTACCATCCATTCTTAATTAGCACATTCGTTTAGATAATATCACCAACTTTAACTTTAACACCTATGTGTTCTATTGTACTATTGTCGTTGACATCTTTTGATGATCTGCTTCTATCACTGCTTGTTTGTCCCTACAACCACACCACCCACCCCCCCCCCCACCTCTCTGTCTCTCTATCTCTCCGCCCCCCACACACAAACCTTAAACCAGCTTATATTTCAGCTCTTTCCTGGACTCGAACTCAAGTTCTGTCGAAGGGTCATGAGGACTCGAAATGTCAACTCTTTTCTTCTCCGCCGATGCTGCCAGACCTGCTGAGTTTTTCCAGGTAATTCTGTTTTTGTTTTGGATTTCCAGCATCCGCAGTTTTTTTGTTTTTATCTCAGTTTTTAAGAATGTTTTACAGAAAGGCTGAGAGGAGGAGGGAGAGAATTCCAGATCTAAGGGCCGAGGCTGCTGAAGGCACAGCCCCCATTGTGGGTGATTATAATTCCTGATGCTCACAGGGTCAGCATTAGAGGAGGACAGATATCTCACAGGGATGTGAGGCTGGAGGAGATTACAGAAATAGGGAGGGACAAGGCTGTGGACAGATTGGAATTTTAAAATTGAGGTGTTGCTTGACTGGGAACCAATGGAGCTCAAAGAGCACAGGGGTAATTGAGGAACAGGACTTGGGTAATGTGCAGAGAGCCCAGTGTGGGGGATTCAGCCTGTTCACTGCACTCTCCTCCTGTTAGTTTGACCCCCTCCCCTCACTCTCCTCCTGTCAGTTTGACTCCCTCCCCTCACTCTCCTCCTGTTAGTTTGACTCCCTCCCCTCACTCTCCTTCTGTTAGTTTGACTCCCTCCCCTCACTCTCCTCCTGTTAGTTTGACTCCCTCCCCTCACTCTCCTCCTGTTAGTTTAACTCCCTCCCCTCATTTTCTTCCTGTTAGTTTGACTGTAGCTTGACTGTCAATCACAATAGGACATTATACAGGAGGAAGGCTGAAGCTGGCA
The DNA here is from genome assembly GCF_017639515.1 of Carcharodon carcharias. Classification (NCBI taxonomy): domain Eukaryota; kingdom Metazoa; phylum Chordata; class Chondrichthyes; order Lamniformes; family Lamnidae; genus Carcharodon; species Carcharodon carcharias. Next base: position 79,780,673 of record NC_054485.1, read on the forward strand.
ATGGGGACACGATTGTCAAATATTGTGTGAAGAGGGACAACACCTTCTGCAGGACGGGCAGAACCTGAACAGCCGGAGGTTAGAGGAGAGGAAAGGGGGCAGGAAGGGCACGGAGATCATACCCTCAACACAGGATTCACCAGCAGAGACGGAGCTACCTGGAAATGAATGAGACCCAGGGTCCCTTCAGGCAGAAGGTCACTGACATCCGCACCCTGTTGCCAAAGAGCTGGACCCTCACAGCGATGGCCACTAGGTCCTTCCTGTAACCGTCAATGTCTCTGTGCCCTTTAACCTCTTCACTCCTGGCTCCTTCCTTGGATCAGCTGAGGACCTTACTGACATCTCACAAACAGCTGCCCACCACTGCATCTGGCTGGCCACTGATGCCCTCTTTCCCACAGCTGGACAGTACTTACATTTCACAACAGACACAGCAGCACAGGCACAGAGGGCATTGTGTTCACCTCCATTGCTGGATTCTCCCTGGTTCAGGGAACCATCCAATGTACCCAGGTGGCCATCGAGACGCCCAGTGACCTGCCAGTGAGATCCATCAACAGGAATGACACGCACCCCCTCAATATCCACCTGGTCTGTGACCACAACAAGAGCTCCCTCCATGTGTGCACGATCTCTCTCCTGGCAGCTGGAATGGTGTTTCATCCTCCCCCAGTCCAGTCTGCCTCACATCTTCACTCCAACCCCCACAGTGTATGGATGGATCTGAGGGGACAAGGGAAATCCCTGGAGTCCCAGACAGAGGGACAGAGGTGATACACCCAATGTCACCGACTCACTCAGAGAAACATTGATCAGGGTATCGGGTTTCTGAAGATGTGACTCTGGTGTGTGAATGGGTCGGGTGAATCCTCCAATAGCCTCCTGCAGGGGTCTCGGTCACTGTGGTGGTCTGCTGCTCTCTCCATAACATGGCCCTCCAGGGAGGAGTGGACCCTGATGATAGTGAGGCCCTGGAAGGAGACAGTTCATTGGGGGGAGGAACAGGAGGTGAGAGAGGAGGAGGAAGTGGAGGTGGAGGGAGATGACACTGAACAGAGAGGTGACCCGGCTGCACAGTGAGGTGGCCGGGTACATCTGGGGATGTGAAGGGGTCGTGAGGATGTCATGAATGTCAGGAATCTCCTGATTCAGGAACGTTTCAGCTGAATCCACCCCCCCCCCCACCACCCCCCCCCCACCCCCAAACCCAGGGTGAGGGGCAGGACATGGAAGGGATTCTGAGATCCCCGTGCTAATACAGGTATAGAAGAGGCAGCCTGGAATATCTCATCACTGACCATCAGTGATGGGAGCACATCTGTCCAGAGGCTTTCCCCTCACTGTGGAGGATCCCATTATCTCTTTCACCACCTCATCCCACTTTTCCTGTCTCTGCAGCAATAACCAGAGTCCCCAACGTCTGACTTAAACTGTCATCATTTACACAGTGTAAAGAGAGGAAAACAGTAGAGAGAGAGAGACAGTAAGAACATCCCCCAGTGACCCACTTAGTGCCCTGTGTGACACCCTGCCCTCCTCCTGCCACCCTCCAGGAAGATCACCTCCCTCCTCTCCCTCACGGCCTCCAGCATTACATCCAGGTTGGCATCGATGAAGTGAGGGGCAGCCCTGTCCCAGGTGCCAGGGCCTCCATCTCTCCTGTGCCATCTCACTTCCCTCTGCTGCTGTGGCAGCTTTGGCACAAGCACCAGCTTCTCCCTGAGGACAAGCAGCAGCTTCAGTGATGTCTGTCGTAGGGAGTGTCAATCAGTCCCACACTTCATCTGACCCAGCTCCATCCCCACCCCCACTGGCTCTAAGTGGACAGGGAACCTGTCTCCATATCACTTACAGGGGCAACCCTGTGAAAATCTGAACTTTCATCACTTTCCCACCGGAGGCAGCTTCCTGACCCCAAAACACACCCGAATCCGGCTTCCTGCTGAAATTTCAGCTTTAACTTTCTGTTTCCCAGCCTGAATCTCACTGTGTCTGTGTTTGATCCTCCTGGTAACTGGTGACAAAAAACTCTATCCATTTAATTGGCTATTTTTCTGAAAGTAACCAATCATTCATCCTCTGGTTCTATAAAAAGGAAATGATCAAGTTTCGAGTTAAACAGTAAAATGGATCCTCGATAAACTTGTTATTTTTGTTGTTTTTCCCCAGTTTATAAACAGTATTAGTTTCCCCCCTCAGAGTGTTTCATTACCAGCTCCTGATTGGAACAGGGACAGTGGATTCCCAGAATGTTGCTGATCCTTTTCTCCATCTCCCTGTGTTTTTCCTGGGTCTCTCCCGGTAAGTACAGAATTCAGCCCTCCATTTTCACTCTCACTCTCTCTCTCTCTCTCTCCGGGGTTAATTGGAATCTTTCGGTAAGAGTTTGAAATGGGTGATGTTTGTTCAGCCGCCTGTTATACAGGCAGCCTGAGATTTTACACCATTGAAGTCAGCACAGTCTGTAAGACTCTGATGGGATTTGTGTCCAACTCTCCTGACAGCAGGATGTAGAATCACCGAGAGCAGAGAAGCTTGGAGCAAATGGAAAATGGTTCAAATGGACACTTTTAATTTTCACATTGATTGGGAGAAGCAAAACAGTTTCATCACTCCTGGTCTAAAGACTTCAAAACACTACGGAGAGGAGAAGGATAACCCATGTTTAACCCACCCCAGGATCAGCTGTGATGCCCTCATGGTTGAACAGGCCAGATTATCTCAGACCACCACCATCCTCCTGACCCTGTTTAAAGGGGTGATTAAAAAGCTCTGTGAGGGACAGTGAAGATCCTGCTCTGGATTGTCCATCACCCTGTTTGACAGTCAGACTGTTCATACAGTGACTGTTCCTCCACTATGGTATCACACTTCATCCTCCCAAATATTCTTCTTTCTCTTCATTTCAATCTGGAATTCACTCACACCACATGTTCCCTGGTTATGATGATAAGTAACAGACCTGCCCTCGGGTTGTCCTGAATTCCTCACTCCAGATGTTCTCTGGTCAGGAGGGCCTCCTCAATATCTCTCTCCAGATGTTCCTTGGTCAGACGGACCTGCTCAATATCAGACCACTGTGAATTGACAACCCAACCTCTAACTCAAAATAAGCTTGGATCTGGTAACTCTTACAAGCTAGGGAGAGATATGGTGGATGCAGATGAAGTAGAAATGGGCTTGAGTGAAAAGGAGAGCAGGGAAGGGAAATAGAGCAGTCTCCAACTTTTAAAAGCAGGAACCAGGATGGTAAACCAGCAGGGGCACGACCAGTATGTTTTCAGTGAGTTAAGTCTGGGAATATGAGGGAATATTGTTGTCATTCCAAAAAAAGCCAACAGAAGGCGATGCAGTCAGAACAGTGTCTGCAGCCATGAACGTGATCGGCCTCTGCTCAAACCTAATCGGTGAGAACCACACTGGCTGCAAGAACTTTTTGTGAAAAGAGAAAATGAAGTCTTTTGTATCCCAGGCACCAGGAAAAGAGATCACTGTCCTCAGGGTTAGTAGTTGGCTTCAAACACAGAGATGTCACCTGAACACAGGACAAACACCACGGTGTTGGTAAAAGGGCTTCCTGGCAAATGTTTAGATCTTCCCTTATTTACCGTTTGGTTACACAGTAAGCTGGTCATCGATGTAGTGATGGTCGGGGTCATTCTGAACTTCCCAATGCAGAGGGTCGGCCTATTGCTGGGCAGTGCCTTGTGGGGAAGAATGATATTGTTTCTAGAGGGTCTAGAACAGCCCACGGAGATGGAGCAACTGAGGGGAAGAATCAAAATTCTGCAGCTGCAGGTGGCTGACAAAGTCCCAAAATCCCAACAGGGGATGATAGGGCCAGTAAGGGTGAAAGAGGCTAAAGGAAAGCCAGTAGGATTTAAGGAGGCCAAGACAGAGGAATGTAAAGGAGCTGAGGTAACAGCAGCAGAGGTCAAAGGGAATGTACCAGAGGTCTGGTTGGCAGGAATGGTGTTTAACGATTTAAATAAAGACAAGGAAAGTACCCAAACAGGCAGGCGAAAAGTGAGGTAAATTCCTCACCTAATTGAAGTACCACCAGGAAATACAGCAGAAGCTGGACAGCCAGCTGCAAGCAGTCATGCCCCAGAGGACATGGGAGACATATTGGGGTAAAAGCCATCCACAATGTAAGGGGGAAAGGGAGGGCGTTGCTCCCTAAGGTGCACTTGTGAAAACCACAAGGAAAATAAAAGTAAAGTCATTGTTGATTTGCCCACTGGAGGATCAAGCAGTCAAGTTACTAAGGTGAGATACGATTTGGCCCAAGTGGACTGCGGGCAGCCACTTGCAGGTAAAACTATGTCAGAGCAATGGGAGGCATTCAAGAAGGAAATAGCGAGAATACAGGGCAAATATATTCCCGTAACGACAAAGCTGGTGATAAGTCCGGGGAACCTGGATATCAAGGGACATAAAGGTTAGGATTTTAAAAAAAGAGAAGCTTATGGCAGATACCGAGGCCTCAATATGGCAGAGTCCCTAGAAGAGTATAAAAAGTGCAGAGGGGAACTTAAAAAGGAAATTAGGAAAGCTAAGAGAGTGCATGAGAAAGCATTGGTGGGTAGAATAAAGGAAAACCCAAAGGGGTTTTTTAAATATATAAAGGGCAAGAGAATAACTCGGGAAAGAGCAGGGCCAATTAGGGACCGTAGAGGTAATCTGTGTGTGGACCCGGAAGATGTATAGTCCTCAATGAATACTTTGCTTTGGTCTTCACAATGGAAAAGGACGACGCAGGTATAGACATCAGGGTGGGGGACTGTGAAATATTAGAGGAAATTAACAGAGGAGGTAGTAGCAGGTTTAGTGGCCTTAAAAGTGGATAAATCCGTAGGCCCAGATGAGATGTATCCCAGGCAGATGAGGGAGGCAAGGGAAGAGATAACAGGGGCTCTGGCAGTAACTTTCAAATCCTCTCTGGCCACAGGTGAGGCGCCAGAGGACTGGAGGACTGCTAAAGTTGTCCTATTATTAAAAAAGGCGGGAAGGGATAGACCAAGAAATTCCAGGTCAGTTAGTCTAACCTCGGTGGTGGGGAAGTTACTTGAAAGAATCCTAAGGGACAGAATGTATCTGCACTTAGAGAGACACAGATTAATCAGGGGTAGTCAGCATGGATTTGTTAAGGGAAGGTCGTGTTTGACAAATTTAATGGTATTTTTGATTTTGATGGGAGCCAGGAGTGTTGATTAGCGTAATGCATTTGATGTGAACTACATGGACTTTAGCAAGGCTTTTGATAAGGTCCCTCGTGGCAGACTGGTCAAGAAAGTAAGAGCCCATGGGGTCCAAGCAAAGTGGCACATTGGATCCAAAATTAGCTGAGAGGCAGAAAGCAGAGGGTGATGGTGGAGGGATGTTTCTGTGACTGGAAGTGGGTTTCCAAGAGGCCCAGTGCTGGGTTCTTGCTGTTTCTGGTGTAAATAAATGATTTGGACTTAAATATAGGGGGCATGATCAAGAGGTTTATGAATGTTGTTAAATAGTGTGGAGGTTAGCCGAAAGCTGCAGGAGGATATCAGTGGACTGGTCAGGTGGGCAGAGCAGTGACAAATGGAATTCAATCCAGAAAAGTATGAGGTAATGCACTTGGGGAGGGCTAACAAGGCAAGGGATTACACTCTGAATGGTAGGACCCTGGAAAGCACTGAAGATCAGAGGGACCTTGTGCATATCCACATTTCCCTGAAGATAGCAGGGCAGGTAGATAAGCTGGTTAAGAAGGCATATGGGATACTTGACTTTATTAGCCGAGCCATAGAATGCAAGAGCAGGGAGGTTATGCTGGAACTGTATAAAGCACTGGTTAGGCCACAACTGAGGTTGTGGCACAGACATGATGGGCTGAATGGCCTCCTTCTGTGCTGTAAACATCTATGAATCTATGAGTTTAAGTTTAAATTTTCAAAGCTGGCCAAACCCAACAATTTAGTCAGAATCTACGAACAACAAAGTGCAGGAGGAGAGTCAAGACACAGTACAGTTGATTAAGGAGAGTCTATCACCCACTGTCACCCTGGAGGTAAGAATGATCAATGTGCCAGAACTTGAATGATTAAACCCATTGGTGGTGGAAGCAGCAGTTCAGGGGTTAAAGACTTTAAAGCAGGCACAAAAATGCAGTCACAGAAATTTGCATATTCCAAACCCTTGGCAGAATCGTTCGCTCCTGTTTGCAGTTACATCATAGCAGGCGGGAGGGAAGATATCGGGAGATCACAGAAATTGGTTTCACGTGGCTCTAAAACCAGTTTACGATCGCCTGCTCTGCCTGTCAATATCGAGACGAGTTACCTGCTGCGCATCAGGAACCTAATTTCAATACTTTGGCATCTCATTATAAGCCCTGCTCGCCAGAATCATCCCCCTATGCTGGATCACCCAGGCATGTCGGTGTGATTGCACAGCACCGTGTTTCACAACTGGACGTAAACAACGTGCCTCTAGTGAGCTGCTCTTCACTCGGGACTTCGAGGTTTGTTTGCCTGAAGCAGCACTCGTGGTCATCAGCGCCAGGCTTCACAGGCAGCACCACATCACCTTTACAGGGGCTCACAGGCAGGCTTCTAACTACCAGACCAGCTGTAAGGCGAGGGTGACTTTTCAATGGCTGCAAGACTAGGACTTGCTTGGGGAAAGGGGAGAAGTGGCCTCAGGTAAGGGAAGAGGCTGCAGAATGAGGGCTGTACTGGGGAAGGAGGGTAACCCAGGGTGTGTGTGGGGGGCATGTGTTGATCTGTGCAAGTGACCTCGAGATGGTGAGGAGGCAGTCTCCAGAGGAGATGAGGCCAGATGGAGATGTGAGGGTGTCTGTGAGAGAGTGGGCGGTGATGCCCCTTGAGCTGGGAGTGAGTGAGATGCCAGTGAATGTGTGATGGCTTTGTGACTGTGTGAGTTTATAGTGATGAGATGGTTGCATTACCCTGGCAGTACAGGTGAGATCATTCATCCTCTTTCTACACTGGATGGCCAACCTCTTCTGTACAGCGCTGGCACTGACCACCACTGCCACCACCTCTCAAGCCAGAATGGTGAGGTTGCTGGACCTCCTGCGGACAGAGTGGGGGTGGAGGACATCACGACAGGCCCCTGAAAGGCAAACCAGTGATGGGTCACTGAACTCTTCCTGGCTTTCAGGGCCATGTCTTCACTGGAGCAGACCTGGGCTGCAAGCATTGAGCACTGTGTGCGTGGCTGCAGTTTGGATGTGGCACCGGGAGTGAGGAAACGGTGAGGCGGGCGATTCAGAGGCTGCCCGGCAGCGAGATGTGTGTTTCCTGTGGCTGTATAATTAATGAGGTGGGAAGCAGGGGATACGGTGTGAAAACTCGTTCTGGCCGATGGGTAAAATGCCCTTTTGCACACCAGGTACAGCACTTAGTGCAAATCTGAACCGTTTCTGCCCCTTGTAACAGAAAAGAGATTTCTTCAGCAGCCACATTCGATCTCCTCATGGACTCAGGAGTCCTATTTTTGATTCCACTTAGCCTTAAACTCACTGGAGACTATGGCCTGAATTTTCACCCCTGGGTCAGGGACACAGAGACAGTACAAGTCCCAGCTGTGAAAACCCCTCCTGGGGCAAGTTGCTTCAGATGGTCAGAATCTGGTTCCATTTGTTCGCGGGGCAGGGAGCGAAAGGGGTGTGGGGGTACAGCCAGTAGGGTAGGCACAAGGCGACAATGGGAGTCATAATGGGTGAGCCCAGAAAGAGTTTGGAATGTGCGGGGCGTGAGGGTGCGCTGCTTGGAAGCTCATGGTGGGCGACCCCAGAAAGAGTTTGGAATGTGCGGGGCGTGGGGGTGTGCTGCTTGGAAGCTTGGCCCCAGTGCTGCACCTTTAGCGGAGAAATGGAGAAAGGAATAAAACAAAAAGCAGCCCTCAGACCCCCTCATCCTCCTGCCACATTCCCATGGCCCATCCCTAACAGCCCATGCCACCCCCCCATGCCCACTCACCTCGCATGGCACCTCATACTGTTCTGGATAGGAGAGAGAGACAAACTGAACTTCTCCATCTTCTCCACATCTGGCTGTGAGCAGAGATGGTTTTGAATTATTTTTAAACTAAGCTGTGGTGTGTTTCCCTGACCCAAAGTTTGTGTGGTAGCAAATTCTCTTCGTGATTAACTCAGAAGGTTAGTTTATTGTACATTGAAACCCGGGAGTGGGAGGCTGGGTGGGCAGCGGCGTTTGGGGTGGGATTGCTCTCAACCTCAAAGACTCATATACATCAAGGGGAGATAGAATAGAGGGGCTCAATGTCAACATCCTTTATGGTGGACTTCAGTCCAGATGAGTTCCTGTTTGGAGACAACAACAGGAAAATCCTTGAAAGGGATGATAATGCAGCATGATGGGGTTTCTATGTTGAGACCATTTGGCAGGTGATGATCAGATTCTGATTAAAACAAACAGGCGTCAGGGAGCTGAGACACGGTGACCCGCTGCTTGGTCAGCTGGGAGCCCTGCTGCTGGTCTGTTCGATTACTTGGCAATTCAGCAGACTGAGGATTTCTCAATTCCCAAAGGAAAATAGAGGTTTTGGAATAGCCACTCGAGTCACGTGACCTTCTTTCCCTACAATGATTTCAAAAGGGATGTTTATCTAGTGTCTGGGGCTGGCTTTGGCTTCGGGACTGATAATATCCCAGCCATTAGATTTTGAAAGAGCTACCATCCAGGTTGAGGACCTTGTGTCAGGAAAGCCATTGTCTGGGCAGACCCTCTGACTCTGCTAGAAGGGTAAGCTTATCAAGATGCAAATGAAGCCCATGGTCAATGTCAATGATCTCCTTCTGAAATGGACTTGGAAAACCCCAGGCGTGAGATGGGTCTGTTAGCAAATCTGCAGGAATAACAAGTTTTGTTCTGCAGGCTGTCTGGTTTTGTGATTATAATGTCCCTACAATTGGGTGTGAGATTCCACAAAGCTGAGAGGAAGATTCTTTGTTTCTTTTAACTCCTATTGATAGCTTCCAGAACAAAGGGCCAATCCTATGATCATGTGACTTGTAGCAGCAATCTTTTAGGTTCAGCAGTAAGTCCATTTAAAAAATAGCAAAAAGGAATAAAGGCTGATGTACACAGTTTTGATTTCTTTCATGTCTTATTGACAAAACAATACCCTCCATGTCAACATATGCCCCTGTACCCATCCCCCAGGGGCCCCTCATATGCTCCATACCAACCAATGCCCTTCACTCACCCCATAGCCCTTCATAGATCCCATGCCAACTTAATGCCAACTCATGTCAACCCATGCCCCCTACCCACCACCCTTCCCCCCTAAACCTACAATGCCAACTCACCCAGTATGCACTATTGACAGACCACAAGACCAATACTGATTAAAGAAAGTTCTTAAGTGTCTATTGATGAATTCAGTATTTAAAAAAGAAACACTCGCATTGATAAAAACACATTCGCTACATTTAACTTCCTTTAATTCCTTAGAAAAGCAAGCATTTGAATTCATGGAATCACTTCAAAGAGTTTATAACCACTTGGAGCTGTCAATTGAATTGTGAACTGACAGACACCCCACAGTGATAATGAAAGGTTGTGAAATCAGTCATGAACACCTACCCTGTAATGAGAGACCTCAGCCTTATGGCAACAGATAGAGTGAAATAGCAACCACTGATTTTTCTTGAATACTGCACAGTTTTTTTTCCAAACATTTAAAAGGCAGGAGATCAAAATGCCATAAAGCTTTCTATTCTCCTGACAGCTATCTTGACAACTCTTTTGATTGTTACCTTGACAGTTCCAATGACCTTGGCAGTTCCAATGAGATTAAGCACTTTTTAACACACGTTTCTGTCTACTTTTACTAATTCAAAAGGACACTTGACCTCTTCCGAAGGGCACCTGACCTCCCCCAAATGTATAATGCGATCACATGCAAAGGGCACCTTATCTCTTCAAACGAGTACTCTTCTTCTCCAAACAGCACTTGGAGCTTTAGCCCTTCTTCTACCAGGCCTAAGTGCACAAGCCATGTCTTTGACATCCCACTGACAAAAATCACATCAGCCTGAGGCAGCTGCCGTTTAACAAGTTGCCTCTGTGCACTACAGATGTGCACATTAGAATCCGTCCCCATTCTCCTACAGGTCTATGCCGCCATTTCCATAACGATGGAGAGGCTCTCCATCTGCCTGAAAATTCAGGCTGTATGTCTAGAGGAATATGCCTGTTGGATTAAAATGTCCAAACTCCTACAAACAGTGGAGAAAGGATAGAAGGCACAAGGTTCCTGAACTAAAGCCTTCCGAGAGCCAAACTTCAAGACCCAAAAGAAATTCATTAAAAGTGTACCTCATCCAAAAAGGACAATGAGGAACTGAAAGCTGAAACAGAAAAATTAACTGTTGCAGACAGTGGCAGCTGGAGCAGTTGTGAAATGGATGTGTGGATACCTGAATGAGAGCAGAGTGTGGGCTTGAGATGTTCATGTTTCTCTTGCTTCACCAGGAAAACCAGGGAAAAAATGTTTCTGTTTTATTTATTCACGAGATGTGGGTGTCACTGGCTAGTCCAGCATTTATTGCCCATCCTTAATTGCCCTTGAGAAGGTGGTGGTGAACTGCCTTCCTGGACTGCTGCAGTCCATGTGGTGTAGGTACATCCACAGTGCTGTTAGGGAGGGAGTTGCAGGATTTTGGAAGGAATGAACGGTGATATATTTCCCAGTCAGGATGGTGAGTGGCTTGCAAGGGAACTTCCAGGTGGCAGTGTTCCCATGTACCTGCTGCCCTTGTCCTTCTAGATGGTAGTGGTTGTGGGTTTGGGAGGTGCTGTCGAAGGAGCTTTGTTGAGTTAATGCAGCACATCTTGAAGAAGGTACACACTGCTGCCACTGTGCATCGGTGGTGGAGGAAGTGAATGTTTGTGGAAGGTGTGCCAATCAAGTGGACTGCTTTGTCCTGGATGGTGTCAAGCTTTTTGAGTGTTGTTGGATGCACTCATCCAGGCAAGTGGGGAATATCCCATCACACTCCTGACTTGTGCTTAGTAGATAGTGGACAGGATTTGGGGAGTCAGGAGGTAGTTACTTGGCTCAAAATTCCTACCCTCTGACCTGCTCTTGTAGTCACAGTATTTATATGGCTAGTCCAGTTCAGTTTCTGGTCAATGGTAAACCCCCAGGATGTTGATAGTGGGTGATTCAGTGATGGTAATGCCATTGAACGTCAATGGTTAGATTCTCTCTTGTTGGAGATGGTCGTTGCCTGGCACTTGTTTGGTGTGAATGTTACTTGCCACTTGTCAGCCCAAGCCTGGATATTATCCATACCTTGCTGCATTCGGATATATAGTCAAGATTCCATTTTTTTCCTCGTGATGGGAACAAGTCAGCCCAGAATAGACATGTTATATTCATAACTTTTCAGAAATGAACTTTATTCAAGGTGGATACTTTCAAACTGACTTTCCCTTTAAGAAGTTGGCAATGTGCTACAATGTGCTACTAAGGTGCTTTCAAGGCCATTGATCAGATGCTACAAAGGTGATCAGGTGACATCCCCTGTATAATTAAAAACCAACTCACTGTCTAACTGAGACAAAAGGGCAAAACCCAGGTGAAAAGTTGTTAACTACACGTACCCCAAGACCATCAAAAGACATTCCCAAATTGGAACAAAGAAGGTGAAAGTCTTAACCTCCTCAGGATGAATGTCTTAAAACAATAAACCAGGATGTGGCTTATTAACCTGGTGACACCACCACAATTTCAAAAAGGAACAGTGAGAAGTCACATGGTAGGGCAGTCACTTTTATCTCCTTTTAATCTATATCTGCTGTCTGCAGAAAGATAGGGTAGAAAGGACAATAACATCTATGCCTTAAGAACTGGAGGCCATAACATTGTGAGGTCTCCAAACCTGTACCACTTTAGGAACAAGAATACAGCATACTGACCTCTATCGTTCTGAGATTAGCTTCATGACCTGCATGATGTCCTCAAGAGAATCCTGAAACAGCTGCGGCCTTACACTTTGTCTGTTAAATTCACCCAAACTACACTTCAAGAGTCAGGACATCTTTTTATCAGATTTGTAACACATGTTTTCCTGAACAAGGCAATCATGTGAATTATGAACTATTCCTTTTGTCTATAACTTGTAAAAGCGCACTATTCACTTCAACTGTACATGCTTGAATGTGTTTGTATATGTTTATGTGTGAGTTGGTGCCGTAGTGTTAGATTTCAGGGTAAGTGATTAATCATGCAACCATCTTTCTTTATTTAAACCCGCAAGAAGCTTGCTGTTGGTTCATCAAATTCTCCATACTCTAAGGTGTTAAAACACACACACACACATGCACACCTCTTGTCAAAAGCTTACTGGTTACAGACAGAAGGAACAGGAATTTCAGCAGTTCTCTCTCACTCTGTCCATAACAGTGTGTAAATGTTTATTAAGCTACCTTTAATTGTTTTTGTTTTCCAGACACTAATTCATTGACTGTGATATACACTGCAGTCTCTGGAATCACAGGATTTCCTGAGGTTTCAAAAGTTACTCTGGTCAATGGAGTTCAAGTTAATTATCATGACAGTAATGGTCGACAGACCATCCCCAGGCTGCAGGTCATGGCAGATGCTATCAATGTGGAATTCTGGGAACGTATCACAGATCTGAGCAACAAACAATCAGACATGGCAGGAAAGAGTCTGAATACAATAATGAAGAGTACAAATCAGACATCCGGTAAGATCAGTGATGTAGTATCTCCCACAGAATGTCCTGTTTAATGGGTGCCAGACAGGTTCCCAGCCACTGTTATACTGCAGACTGTGACATTGGAGTGTACAGTGTGTGGGACACCATGATTCATGTACAAATGGAGGGTTATTCAGTCCCTTCTCCCTGTCCCGATTGTGATGTTTACAAAGTATTTTAAATAAGTATATTTATATTGATGAAGATAAGGAGATGGGTTTGTGATTGAACAAGTTGAGAATATGGTGAGATGGATGAGATCATCCAGGAAAGGGCAGCTTGTTGGCGAATTCCTGTCCTCTTGCTGCACCTCAATGTATTTTCATGTATATGGGGGTGAGCTCGATCTACTCCAGTATTCCATAATGGACAGTGTGAATCCAGGAGGCAGTATGAAAGGAGAATGGGAATCTCTGTAATCAATACCTCTGTGAAGTAAGGAAGTGGAGATTATCAAGGACAGAGGCAGTCACCCATGGATGGAGAATGTGAGGTGAACAATCCACAGATATTAACACTACTGAGCATGTGTGTGTAGGGAGGAGACCTCGATGTTCCTGCTCACGCAATGACAGGTTAACCATGTCAACTTGGACGATAATTGCAGAAAATGGAAACGTGCTTATGCATGTTCCACGTGTTAACCATTTAAAGATACTGGATTTGGGAACATTTTACAAACTGGACCTTGTCTGGCATGGCACTAACCTGTGGAATCTGGAGGACACAGAATATAAACCCATGATGGGTTCTCAGTTCACGAGTACACTCAGTATCAGTATCATGAGCTCTCCATGTAGTTGATTGTATTAGTCTTGTTAGGATCTCCGGAGAGACTGTTTGTTTTATAGAGAAATTCAAACACCCAATTATTACCTGAAAGAAATTATGTCACGAGGCTTCACGTTTTCAAACTTTACAGGTGAAATTGATTGGTGTGTGCTAATTAAATGGCAATATAGAGGTGTCTGAGCTTGGCCTAAATAGCCAAGTGGTTATGGTACTGGGTTTGTAACCCCAAGATCAAGAGTTCAAATCTCACAATGGCAAACTATGAAACAATGTAACTTCATCTGAAACAGATGGAAATTGCAGGGTCACTGGCCATAATTTTTTCCGCCTTCAGACCCTGCAGCGATACCTCTACGTCGAGCCTCCTCCTAGATGGTGTGCCCTGATGACGTATTTCCTCCGTCAGGTGCACGGCCTGAATTATGACGTGCAGCTCCTGTTTATAGAACAGCTGGGCCTCGGTGGCTCCTTGCAGGCGTTGCCCGTCTTTTACCAGGACCTGATCAAAGTCTGGAAAGTGGTCGCCTCGCGACGCAGCTCTCCCCCGTCAGGAGTAGCGGCTATCGTCAGAGAGCCGCTGCTCAGGAATCCGCCCCTCCGTCCTTTTCAGTGGTTGGCGGAGAGGAGGGCTGTGGCCGCAGGGGTGACCAGAATCGGGGACGTGCTGGGTGGCGGAGGACTGGGCTGGATGCTCCCGCAGGAGTTGGCGCGACGCGCGTCTGTGAGTGTCCAGGTCGCAGCCGATGCCATCCAAGACCTGAGAACGGTCGTGCTCGGACCCGACGTTATTTTGGGTCTTGAGGCGGCCCAGGTGCGCGGTGGTCTTCCGTCTGAGCGTTCCCCTGTTCGGACGGAATTCCACATTGGCCCCAAGCCCCGAACCCTCCCTCAGGTGCTGGTGCCCCGCAATATGAGCCGCCTCGGGGACATGCCCTCTGTGCCTTTTGGCACGGCAAAGAGGAGCTTTTTGTACGGACTGCTGCTGCACACCTTCCATTTTCTCGCCCTTGTCCGTCGACCGGACACGCCCTGGCGTGCCTTGTTGCCGTCCGGCGGCGGAGGCCCCCGATGGGAGGCCCTCTACGGAGGTGTCCTCCCCCTTTCTATCGGAGACCTGGGTTGGAGGGTGTTGCATGCAGCAGTCCCTTATAATAAGAGGATGCATTGGTTCGCGGACTCTCAGGACACGTGCCCTTTTTGCGGTCTTGTGGAGTCCGTGGACCATGTATACATAGGGTGTTGTAGGCTGCACTCCCTTTTTAGTTATTTGAAAAACCTTTTATTGATGTTTTGTTTGCACTTCAGCCCCACGCTCCTGATCTATGGGCAGCCGGTGCGGAAGGGGGTCGGGAAGGAGGAGGACCTCCTCGTGAACCTGCTCCTGGGCCTGGCCAAGTTGGCCATTAACAGGTCCAGGCTGCGGGCGATCGACGGGGGAGTCCCGCCCGATTGTTTGTCCCTCTTCCGCGGCTACGTTCGCTGCCGGATGTCCCTGGAGAAGGAGCACGCGGTGTCTGCTGGCACTCTCGAGGCCTTCCGTGCTCGGTGGGCACCGCGGGGACTGGGGTGTTTTGTTGACCCCTTTAATCACATTTTGATTTAAAGTTTGTAAGTTTCCTTTAAACTTTGTTCTTGGTTTTACAGCTGACCTGAATTAGGGGCTGTGCCTGATTTATCCCAATTTTGTTGATTTGGTTTTCATTTAAAAGATTATCAAGAGTTCAAATCTCACAATGGCAAACTATGAAACAATGTAACTTCATCTGAAACAGATGGAAACAGGTTTGTACTCGGAAGAGTTACAAACCCAGAGGAATGTGTGGCTTCCACAGATGATTTGCCACCCATATCAAGAGTTCATTTTCTTAACGATCTCGTGGAGGTAATTGTGGATTCAGTTGGTTTCCTGATACTGAGGAGAGAAGGTGTGTGGTGTTGGTGTTGCTGCTCCTCAGTGTTTCAACTGTTTCTGCTGCTGCCTTTGGGGTTGTTGCTTCTGCTGTGTGCTGCTGCTGCTCCCTTGCCCCTGTGGTGCCAAAGGAGAGAGAGGGAGAGAAGAGAACAGTTGCTGCTGTTGCTACAGGACAGGAAGGCCAGGAGGCCAGGACTGAGTTGAAAAACAACATCCTAGGTGGGTGTCTGAACTGTGTATTTTTGTTTAAGGTGGGGGCAATTAAGGACTGTGTTTTGTAGGGGGAGGCAAGAAGACTGCCAGAGGAGTTGGGGAAGGAAGAGAGGGAGGGTGTGTGTGTGTGCTGAAACCATCTTTCTGCCACCCCTCCCCCCAACCCAGCCCTTTTCCCAGTAAGGCCAGCGATAGCTGGTGAAGACATCGCCTCCCCCTGCCTGAAGAACATCAGGCCCCCACCCACCGTCCATCCACCATCGAGGACACCCACCTGGACATTTACCTCTTTCCCTCCTGTGCCTCCCTGTCTTTTACTCCTCTCCCTCCTCTCCTCTCCTGCCTAAAAGAGGGGAGGTTGTTTCTACCTCTCTCCCCCACCCCCTTTCCTCCCTATATATATAAAAAAATATATATAAAAAGAAAAAAACAAAATGGCCAATCCTTCCCGGGGTGGGCGTGGCTCTGGCCCTAAGGCCAATTCACCATCGCCTGTGGCCGGGCCCTCGAGGGCTAATGTGGAGGCGGTTTTGTCACCGGTGGCAGGGCCTCAAAAAAAGAAAACTTATGCGGGGGTGGTTGCTTCTGCGGCTCCAGCTGCTCCCGCTGCCCTGTCACCATTCCGCCTCCTGACCAGGGCCCTTGGGGTAAAGAGCTATGCTCACCCTGAAATGACAATAGAGGCCTGCGTAAAGGCTATGGCTGGGGTCGTCGGCCCCTCAGCCATTGTCGCGGCCTCTAAAATGTATGGGAAGGCCATATTCTTCTTGAGGTCCGAGCGGGCGGTGCACCTCGCCCTGCAAAAAGGACTCACTGTGGGCGGGACTTTTCTGGCGGTGGACCCCCTTGAGGCCACCGCCCAGAGAATTATTATTTCGAACGTCCCGCCTATTCTGTCCAGTGAGCTCCTCCTCCCCCACCTTAATAAATTGGGGGAGGTCACGTCGGGGGTTGCACCAATCCCGCTCGGCCTCAAAGACTCGGCCCTCCGCCATGTGTACTCCTTCCGGCGCCAGGTATTTGTCCGCTTGGCCCGGGAGGAGTGCCTGGAGGGGGCCTTCGTTATCAATTTTGAGGGGACCGCCTATCGGGTCTTCTGGACCGTGGAGGGCGTGCGGTGCCATGCTTGTAAGGAGGCGGGGCACGTGAGGAAGAACTGCCCCGCCTCCAAGGCCACGAGCCCCACCCAAGCGACCACGGCTGGCACCGCCCCTCCTCCCCCCGCCACCACTCCATCTCCCTCCCCGCAAGGGGAAGCGACGCCGGCGGCCACTGCCATCTCGGCTGCCGGTGAGGCGGGCGGAGAGCCCCCGCGCCGTAAGAAGGCGCGGAGGAAGACCCACAACCTGGAGGCGGCCCCTGAAACGCCCCAAAACCCCCAAACACCTGCAAGCACCGGCTCGGGGGAAAAGACATCATCCGGCCCCGGCGTCGTGTCCGCGTGTGCTCCCGGGCCCGTGGGTGCTAAGGCGCCGAGTGCTGGGCCCGGCGTCGTTTCTGCGCGTGCTCCCGGGGCCGGCGGGGAAAAGACGCGGGACCCCGAGCCGGGGTATCTGACACCCAAAACCCAGAGGGTGGAGTGTCCGGGAGGGCTGGACAAGGAGGAGGGGGCCTCGGAAATGGAGGTCTCCCTAGCCCCCAGCCTGACCCGGAAGAGACGTCACGCTTCGGAGGAGGAGGTGGGTGATGCCCAAACTGAAGAAGTTGGGTGTGTCCCTTCCCCCGATGAAGAGGTGGTGGCGTCTCCGCCAAGTAAAATCTCACCCTGTCCTCTGGGGGAACTCAAAACCCCTGCATAGACTCCCACCACTGTTACCCCTGTCAACCTGCTGCAGTCCCCTGAACAGGGCCCCTCGGGGGTCACTGAAGGCACCTCCCTTGAGGTGGTGCCCGACTCAGAGACCCTCGATACCCCCGAGGTACCTTCTGGCTCATCGGGGGACTGCAACTTTCAAAATTTAAAAAATGTCAACGGGTCATTGGGTGGCGGCGAAAAGGAGGGCCTTCCCGCTCCCTCCCAAACCTTAGCACCGGGCGTCCTAGTTTTGGGTCAGGAGCTTGTCCTGAGCTCCCCGGACGACCCGGTGCCGGGAGGAGAGCGGGCATCAGAACTGCCGCTGCCCTCTGACCCAAAACGTTTAGAGGAGACCAGAGAGGACCCCTCTGGCCTTGATCCTGGGGGTGGGATCGAGGCACAGATAGAGCCAGCTGGCAGCTCCGAATCAGCCCCCGTACTCAATGCGGGGGAGGGGTCGGAAGCTGGAGGCGACGACCTGGAGGAGGACGGGGTGTCCGTGGTGAGCGCTGGAGATTACGCTGAGTCGCTCTCAAGCGAGGCGGTGGATCCCCTGGTGCCCTCCACTGACTCCCCCCTCATCCCCCCAAGGGAACTCCGGGACTTTTTGGCGAGTCATCGCGGTCGCCGAGACAGGGTTCAGTTGGCCTTGGACCGGTGGCATTCTTTTCCGCTGGTGTTCTGGTCCACTCGCGAGGCTCTCAAGTCTCCTGAGTTGGATAGGAACGCGCGGCGGAGGGTCCAAACGTTTCTCGCTGGGCTCCTGAAGGAGAGGAAGGACTAAAAAGTCCTCTTCTTTTTTTTTAATGACTTAAGGTGAAGATTTGATGTACCTTTGACAATGAAGACGACTATAGCCAGCCTCAACATCCGCGGCAGCAGGGCCGCACAGCGCAGGTTCCAGGACTTCTCGGTCCTCAGGGACGGGAAGTATGCGTTGTGCTTCCTGCAAGAAACCCATACCGTTCCGGGAGACGAAGCCACGTGGCTCCTGGAGTGGCGAGGGGGGGTCTACATGAGTCACCTAGCCTCCAATTCTGGCGGGGTGGCTATCTTGTTGGCCCCGCATTTTCAGCCGGAGATCTTGGGGGTCAAGGAGCCAGTGCCAGGCCGGTTGCTGCACCTGACTGTGCGTCTGGGGGGGGCGGTGCTTCACTTTGTGAATGTGTACGCTCCCCTGGGCACGCAGCAGCAAGCGAGCTTCTTTGAAGAAGTGTCCACTCATCTCGGCTCCATCGACGCTGGCGAGTGCATCGTCCTCGGGGGGGATTTCAATTGCACCCTCGGGGTCCGGGACCGTCACCGTACCCCGCACTGCACGCGAGGTGTGAGTAAGTTGCGGGACCTGGTCAGGTCCTTCGACTTAGTGGACGTCTGGCGAAATCTCCATCCTGACTCCAGCGTGTTCACCTTTGTGTCACCTGGAGTCGGAGCGTCCAGACTCGACCGCCTTTACGTTTCGAAGGCGTACATGTCCTGCGTTCCGGCTGCTTCTATACAGCAGGTTCCGTGCACAGACCACCGTCTGGTGTGGGCGGAGCTCACTTCGTTCTGCGCTCGGACGGGGTCCGCGTACTGGCATTTTAATAAGCTGTTGTTGGAAGACCAGCGGTTCCTGGACTCGTTCCGTCGCTTCTGGGCCGGCTGGAGAAGGAAGCGGGGAGGCTTCCCCTCCTTGAGGCTATGGTGGGACGTGGGCAAAGCTCACGTCCGAGTTTTCTGTCAAGAGTACGCGAAGGGGTCGACAAAGAGACGCAAATCCAGGGTCGAGGAGTTGGAGAAGGAGGTGCTCGACCTGGAGGCACGTCTCCGTCAGCCCGACGCGGACCCGGCCCTGCGGTCGGTGTACGATGAGAAGAAGGGCGCGCTGCGGGACCTGCAACTGGTCGGGTCTCGGGGCGCGTTCGTGAGGTCGCGGATCTGTTTCCTTAAGGAGATGGACCGTGGCTCTCCCTTCTTCTACTCACTGGAAAAAAGGCACGGGGTCCGTAAGCAGCTCTTTACGCTGCTGGCCGACGACGGATCACTTGTCTCGGATCCGGAGGGCATCAGGGCCATTGCCCGAGATTACTACACTGCCCTTTTCTCTCCGGATCCGTCCAGTGAGGAAGCTTGCAGAGTTTTGTGGGAGGACCTGCCGCAGGTCGGCCCGGAGTGCGCCGGAAAGCTCGACTCCCCTATAAGTCTGGGGGAGCTGACCGGCGCACTCGACGGTCTTTCTAGGGGCAAAACCCCGGGACTAGACGGGCTGACCGTGGAGTTCTTCAGGGCGTTCTGGGACATCTTGGGGAGCGACTTCGCGGGGGTCCTGGGGGAGAGCATTGCTACCGGGGAGATGCCCCTTTCGTGGCGCAGGGCCGTGATTGCCCTGCTGCCGAAGAAGGGGGATCTCCGCCTTCTTAAAAACTGGCGCCCGGTCTCCCTCCTCAGCACGGACTACAAAATCTTCGCCCGAGCCATGTCTTCTCGGCTCGGCACCGTGCTGGACCACATGATCCACCCTGACCAGTCCTACACCGTCCCGGACCGAACCATTTATGATAACATCCATCTGGTCCGGGACATCATCCACCATTCCCAGAGGGCTGGTCTGTCGAGCGCCTTCCTGTCTCTCGATCAGGAGAAGGCGTTCGACAGGGTGGATCACGAATACTTACTCGGAACTCTGCGAGCTTTCGGGTTCGGGACGCAGTTTGTCGCCCGGATCCGACTTCTGTACACCGCCGCGGAGTGCCTAGTGAAGGTTAACGGGTCCCTGACGGCGCCCCTTCGCTTTGGGAGAGGGGTACGTCAGGGCTGCCCCCTGTCTGGCCAGTTGTATTCTATTTGCGTGGAACCTTTCCTGCGCCTCTTGCGGAGGAGGTTGTCGGGATTGGTTCTGCGCGGGCCGGGCATCGGGGTGGTCCTTTCGGCTTACGCCGATGACGTGCTCCTTATGTTTAGTGACCCGGCTGACCTGCGGAGGATGCGCGAGTGCCAGGAGGTCTACTCTGCCGCTTCTTCTGCCAGGATCAACTGGGGTAAGTGTTCTGGACTCCTGGTCGGTCAGTGGCAGATGGATCCCCTACCCGAGGAGCTCAGGCCTTTCACCTGGAGCAGGACCAGCCTCCTCTACCTGGGGGTCCATCTCTGCCCCGCTGAGGAATCCTGGCCGGCAAACTGGCAGGAACTGGAGACAAAAGTCACCGCTCGCCTGCGGCGCTGGACAGGACTGCTCCGAGTGCTATCTTACCGAGGTCGAGTTCTGGTCATAAACCAGCTGATCGCCGCCATGTTGTGGTATCGGCTGGTCACTTTGACCCCTCCCCCGGACTTTGTCACAAGAATCCAGAGATTGTTAGTCGACTTCTTCTGGGACAAAAGATTGCACTGGGTCGCTGCCGAGGTTCTGAGTCTCCCGCTTAGGGAGGGTGGTCAGGCGCTAGTGTGCCTACGCACACAGTTGGCGACTTTCCGCCTTCAGACCCTGCAGCGATACCTCTACGTTGAGCCTCCTCCTAGATGGTGTGCCCTGATGACGTATTTCTTCCGTCAGGTGCACGGCCTGAATTATGACGTGCAGCTCCTGTTTATAGAACAGCTGGGCCTCGGTGGCTCCTTGCAGGCGTTGCCCGTCTTTTACCAGGACCTGATCAAAGTCTGGAAAGTGGTCGCCTCGCGACGCAGCTCTCCCCCGTCAGGAGTAGCGGCTATCGTCAGAGAGCCGCTGCTCAGGAATCCGCCCCTCCGTCCTTTTCAGTGGTTGGCGGAGAGGAGGGCTGTGGCCGCAGGGGTGACCAGGATCGGGGACGTGCTGGGTGGCGGAGGACTGGGCTGGATGCTCCCGCAGGAGTTGGCGCGACGCGCGTCTGTGAGTGTCCAGGTCGCAGCCGATGCCATCCAAGACCTGAGAACGGTCGTGCTCGGACCCGACGTTATTTTGGGTCTTGAGGTGGCCCAGGTGCGCGGTGGTCTTCCGTCTGAGCGTTCCCCTGTTCGGACGGAATTCCACATTGGCCCCAAGCTCCGAACCCTCCCTCGGGTGCTGGTGCCCCGCAATATGAGCCACCTCGGGGACATGCCCTCTGTGCCTTTTGGCACGGCAAAGAGGGGCTTTTTGTATGGACTGCTGCTGCACACCTTCCATTTTCTCGCCCTTGTCCGTCGACCGGACACGCCCTGGCGTGCCTTGTTGCCGTCCGGTGGCGGAGGCCCTCGATGGGAGGCCCTCTACGGAGGTGTCCTCCCCCTTTCTATCGGGGACCTGGGTTGGAGGGTGTTGCATGCAGCAGTCCCTTATAATAAGAGGATGCATAGGTTCACGGACTCTCAGGACACGTGCCCTTTTTGCGGTCTTGTGGAGTCCGTGGACCATGTATACATAGGGTGTTGTAGGCTGCACTCCCTTTTTAGTTATTTGAAAAACCTTTTATTGATGTTTTGTTTGCACTTCAGCCCCACGCTCCTGATCTATGGGCACCCGGTGCGGAAGGGGGTCGGGAAGGAGGAGGACCTCCTCGTGAACCTGCTCCTGGGCCTGGCCAAGTTGGCCATTAACAGGTCCAGGCAGCGGGCGATCGACGGGGGAGTCCCGCCCGATTGTTTGTCCCTCTTCCGCGGCTACGTTCGCTGCCGGATGTCCCTGGAGAAGGAGCACGCGGTGTCTGCTGGCACTCTCGAGGCCTTCCGTGCTCGGTGGGCACCGCGGGGACTGGGGTGTTTTGTTGACCCCTTTAATCACATTTTGATTTAAAGTTTGTAAGTTTCCTTTAAACTTTGTTCTTGGTTTTACAGCTGACCTGAATTAGGGGCTGTGCCTGATTTATCCCAATTTTGTTGATTTGGTTTTCATTTAAAAGATTATCAAGAGTTCAAATCTCACAATGGCAAACTATGAAACAATGTAATTTCATCTGAAACAGATAGAGGTGTCTGAATTGCCAAGGTTTTGAGTCCAAGCCTTACCTACAGCAGCTTTTGGTGGAGCTGGAGGTGTAGTGGTATTGTCACCAGGTCAGTATTCCAGAGGCCCAGGCCAATGCTCTGGGTACACAGGTTCGAATCCCACCATGGCAGATGGTGGAAATTAAATTTGATTAATTAGCCTGCAATTAAAAGGTCAATCTCAGTAATTGTGATCATGAAACCATGGTGATTGTTGTAAAACCCCAACAGGCTCATTAATATCCTTCAGGGAAGGAAATCTGCCGTCCTTACCTGGTCTGGCCCACATGTGATTTCAGACCCACAGCAATGTGGTTGACTCTTGAAAGGAGTAGCAAAGCACTCAGATATACCAAATTACTATGAAGCCTACTTAAAGCAATGAAACCATACCGATCACCAGCCATTGACCCAAGCACTGGAAACGACAACGGCAAACTCAGCCCTGTTGACTCTGCGATGTCCTCCTTACTAACACCTGGGGACTTGTGCCAAAATTGGGAGAGCTGCCCCATAGACTAGTCAAACAACAGCATGGAATAGCCATACTCATGGAATCAAACCTTGGAGACCACCATCACCATCCCTGGGTATGTCCTGTCCCACCAGCAGGACAGACCCAGCAGAGGTGGTGGCACAGTGGTATACAGTCAGAAGGGAGTTGCCCTGTGAGTCCTCAACATCGACTCTGGACCCTATGAAATCTCATGGCATCAGGTCAAACAAGGATGAGGAAACCACCTGCTGGTTACCACGTACCACCCTCCCTCAGCTGATGAATCAGTACTATTCCATATTGAACACCCTTGGAAGAAGCACTGAGGGTAGTAAGGGCACAGAATGTACTCTGGGTGGGAGACTTCAATGTCCATCACCAGGGGTGGCTGGGTAGCACCATTACTGTCCAAGCCCTAAATGACAAAGCTGCTAGGCTGGGTCTGCAGCAGGTGGTGAGGGAAGCAACAAGAGGGAAAATCATACTTGACCTCATCTTCACCAACCTGCCTGCCACAGATGCATCTGTCCATGACAGTATTGGTAGGAATTATTGCCGCACAGTCCTTGTGGAGATGAAGTCTCGTCTTCAGATTGAGGATACCTCCCATCGACTTGTGTGGCACTACCACTGTCCTAAATGGGATAGACCTCGAACAGATCTAACAACTGAACACTGGGCATCCATGAGGCGCTGTGGGCCATCAGTAGCAGCAGAACTGTGCTCAACCACAATCTGTATCCTCATGGACTGGCATATCCCCCCACTCTACCATTAGCATCAAGCCAGGGGATCAACCTTAGTTCAATGAAGAGTACAGGAGGACATTCCAAGTGCAGCACCAGGCATACCTAAAAATGAGGTGCCAACCTGGTGAAGTTACAACACAGGACTACTTGCATGCCAAACAGCAAAAGCAGCAAGAGATAGACAGAGCTAAGCAATCCCACACCAACGGATCAGCTGTAAGCTCTGCAGTCCTGCCACCAGGACCCAGGAGAGGGGAATGCAGACTGTGCCAAACACTGGAGCCCAGGGGCTGGGGGAGGGGATAGTGCTACCTTGATGTTTTTCTGGGGTTTTTGAAGTATTGAAATATTGTGATAAAGTTGTGTTGCATGGTAAATATTGAAAATGTATTGTAGTGTAAAGCAGCAATCAACAGTCTTCAGACTTGCTGATCAAGAAAACACAGATGCATTTGTGAACCATTCAGTCTTTGCCCTCTAACCTCTTAAAAGTTCTGTTGCACCGACACACATGTGGGCTTCAACTCTTCTCACTGACAGTGAGACCTATGTTGTTCAATCGTTCCACTTTGCTGCTCAGAGATTATTTGATCTTTTTACCCTGGGAGATTACAGACAAGAGAATCCATTAATGCC
This sequence comes from Carcharodon carcharias, assembly GCF_017639515.1. NCBI lineage: Eukaryota > Metazoa > Chordata > Chondrichthyes > Lamniformes > Lamnidae > Carcharodon > Carcharodon carcharias. The sequence goes on from NC_054485.1 coordinate 79,804,949, forward strand.
CTTATATGAAATCATGATATTGAATCAGATCATGCACCCGGGCAGAAAAAATCCTTCTTCTACTTTGACAGAATGGAAAAGATCTTGTGCAGATTATCTGGGTTGCAAGTATTGATTCTTTCCCACAAATAAGAATTTATTGTCGCCATGTTCATTAGCTGCAATGTGCAGTACATGCTAATGAGATCTGAGGCAGTCACCAAAATCAATGTTAACATCTGTCAAATTAATAATGTTGCATGATGCTGTTCAAGTAAAATTTCTACTCTCTAGTTTGTATAATAATCATGGTGGGATCACCTATAGGGTTCACACAAACTAACGCCGCATTGTATTGTTGCTGCTTTAATATTAATGACCCATTCGGCATATATACCAGACGATATTTGTAACCAGATGCCAACAATGGCCATTATCATTTTACTAGGACCTTTCTGTGATTGTTTTTTGAATTGTTTGGTGAATCTGGAAAGGGGAAAAATATCATGCATGATTGAAGGGGAGGGTAAAGGGGGTAGTGGTTTGGGGGGGGGTGGTGGTCAGTGGTGCTGGGGAATAAGGGACCCAGAAACAGCAGCAGTGTCAGGGCCCATGATTTCTCTCCCTGGCCTTGCCTGCCATGTCTGGTGGTGAATGGTGGTGAGTAATTAAACAACTCACTGGAGGAGGAGGGTCCACAAATATCCCTATCCTCAATGATGGAGGAGCCCAGCACATCAGTGCAAAAGATAAGGCTGAATCGTTTGTTACAATCTTCAGCCAGATGTGCCGGGTGGATGATCTATCTCAGCCTCCTCCGGAGGTCCCCAGCATCACAGATGCCAGTCTTCAGCCAATTCGATTCACTCCACATGATGTCAAGAAACAGCTGAGGATGCTGGATATTTGAAAGGCCCTGGGCCCTGATGACATTCCAGCAATGGAACTGAAAACTTGTGCTCCAGAGCTTGCTGCATCCTTGACCAATCTTTCCCAGTGCAGCTACAACACTGACATCTACCTGGAAATGTGGAAAATTGTCCAGGTACGTCCTGCCCAATTACTGCCCCAACAGTCTATTCTCAATCTGCAGCAAAGTGATAGAAGGGACGGTCAACAGTGCTATCAAATGGCACTGAGTCAGAAACAACCTGCTCATTGACACTCAGTTTGGTTTCTGCCAGGGCCACTCAGCTCCTGACCTCATGACAGCCTTAGTCCAAGCATGGGCAAAAGAGTGGAACTCCCGAGGTGTCGACTGCCCTCGACATTAAGGCAGCATTTGACCAAGTGTGGCATCAAGGAGCCCGAGCAAAACAGCTGTCAATGGGAATTGGGGGAAAAATGCTCCACTGGTTGGAGTCACACTGAGCACAAAGGAAGGCAATTGTGGTTGTTGGAGGTCAGTCATCTCAGCTGCAGGACATCACTGCAGGAGTTCCTCAGGGTAGTGTCCTAGACCCAACCACCTTCAGCTAATTCATCAATGCCCTTCTTCCATCATAAGGTCAGAAGGGGAATGTTCACTGATGATTGCATAATGTTCAGCACCATTTGTAACTCCTCAGATTGTCCAGATGGAGCAAAACATGGACAATGTCCAGGCTTGAGCTGATAAGTGGTAAGAAATGTTCACACCACCCAAGTGCCAAACAATGACCATCTCCAACAAGAGAGAATCTAACCATTGCCCCTTGTCATTCAATGGCATCACCATTGCTGAATCCCCCACTGTCAACATCCTGAGGGTTATCATTGACCAGAAACTGAACTGGACTAGCCATATAATAACTGTGGCTACAAGAGCAGATTAGAAAGAATAAAGAAAAAAACAGGTCTATGCTTTCTGGAATTTAAAGGAGTGAAAAGAAATTTTCTCAAAACATACATGAATCTGAAGGGTCTTGACAGGGTAGAGACTGAGAGGTTCTCCCTGTTACATTGGAAACTACTACACAATGGCACAGGGGAAGATCAAATCAGAGTGAGATGAAATGAGAAATGTCTTCGCTCAAAGCGTTCAAAACCTTTACAATTCTCTACCCATGAAGGTTGTGAATGCTCCATCATTGAATATATTTACAGCTGGGATTGATAGATTCCCGATCTCTCAGGAAATCAAGGGCTTTCCCTATAGAGATGATGGGAAAATGGAGTTCAGACAAAAGGTCAACCAAGGTCATACTGAATGGAGCAGGATTTTTTTTATTCATTCAGGGGATGTGGGCTTCACTGGCTGGGTCAGCATTTATTGCCCATCCCTAGTTACCCTTGAGAAGGTGGTGGTGAGCTGCCTTCTTGAATCGCTGCAGTCCGTGTGGTGTGGGTACACCCACAGTGCTGTTAGGGAGGGAGTTCCAGGATTTTCACCCAGCATATGACCTCCTTGCTGTTTCTCCTTATGTTCTCAGCTCTGATTTCGATCCCTCAGCTAATTTTGTTTACAACTTGCTGCTGCCAATTTTATTCCGTGGGTTTTAATTTTTCTGACAAGCCTATCAGGTAATACTTTCTCCCCTGTATTGATCAAGGCAGCAATATTTACAATCCTCCAGCCCACTGAGTAGTGATCATCATTTGCTCTCTGACAGGAATCCACATTTACCAATGGATAACGAATGTTGAGGTCACTGAAGATGGCTCCATGAAGAGATCGATGCGAGTTGGATTTGATGGAAAGGATTATATTAGTTTAGAGCCAGACAGAATGAGATGGGTCGCAACCAATCACTTTGCAGTGATGATTAAAGAGGATTGGGATTCGGATGAATCCTGGAACAAGCATTGGGAATGGAGTATGAAAGTAGTTGGCGTACAGAATTTAAAAAGATATTTTGAAGCTGGAAAGGAATATTTCCAAAGGAAAGGTATTTATTTATTTATCATGTTCTGATCCAACTTCACTGGTCTATGAAAGTGTTCTCCCATTCCATTCAGTGTCTGTCTATTGTTTGTGTTTTCACCCTTTCCCATTACAGTTCAGCCTGAAGTGTTTATCTCCAGAAGTCAGTACAAGCTGCTCACTCTCTCCTGCCTGGTTACTGGGTTTTATCCTGTAGACATTGAGGTGAGCTGGCTAAGGAATGGAGAGGTAATGTCTGAGACACTATCCTCGGGGGTTCGACCCAACCACGATGGGACCCATCAGATCCAGAAAGAGATTGAAATAAATGCTGGGGATGAGGATCAATACTCCTGTCAAATTGAACACAGCAGCCTGGCAGAGACCCAGCTCCATCAGTGGGGTAAGGAACTGTACTGGATGTGTGTGTGTGTGTGTGTGTGTGTGTGTGTGTGTGTATGCGCATGTGTGTAGTAGACCATTCCGCTCCTTGAGTCCATCCCACCAATCAACGAGATTATGGATGATTTTGACCTCAATTCCATTTAAGACCATAAGAAATGAGAGCAGAAATAGATCATCAAGACTACTTCAGCAGCCAGTTCGGCTGATACCTGTTTAAGGGCGGAGTTGTCTCAGATTTGCATTAAGTGTGGTAGCGGGTGGGAAAAAGGACGTTTTATCCGTTGGCCGCGATGGTGGCTTTTCACGCTGTATCGTCCCAACCCTGCCTCATTAATCATGTATTCCCCGGAAACACGCTGTTTCCATGGCTCTCATTCACCTGCCCGCCATCACACCGGCTGCTTCATCACACCGAGCACCGTATTTAAAATCCAGCTGCGTGTACACCTCTCAGTGCTTCCAGCCCACGACTGCTGCACAGAAAACATGGCCCCGAATGGCAGAAAGACTGCAGCCCCCAGGTCCAATGACTCGTCCCTCAAACACCTTTTGGATGAAGCGGAGGCTCCACACTGATATCCTCTGCCCCCGCTCTGGCCGCAGGATGGACAGCAACATCACTAACCCAGCATGGGAGACGGTGGCAGTAGTGGCCAGTGCCAACGCCCTTCAAAAGAGGACAACCACCCAGTGCCACAAGAGGCTGAATGATCTCCGTTCCGCCAGGGTAAGTCACTCTTCTCAACGCTCTCAACTCACACACTCACATGCCCATCACACATCCACAGAATCCTCACACACTGCCAGTTCAAGGGACATCACCATTCACTCTCTCACACTCACCTTCATTGTCCCCATCCCGTCCATGGGACCACTCACCACCCACACACGCCAGGTATACTTATCATCTGGCCTGGCAGGTGTTCTGCTTACACTCTCTCCATCTCTATCCATGCAGGACAAGCTGGCACACAACAACAGAGAGAGGTCACAGACCAGTGGAGGAATGCCTGAAATCAAGGTCCTCACGGACTTTGAAAACAGAGCTATCCAGCTGGCCGGTGATGACCGGGAACGGTCCTGTGCTGACAGTGAGGTCAGTGGCACTCAACCAAGTGAGGATCTAACAGGGCAACATCCATCAGATAACCATGCTGTGAGTGATGTGTCCTGTTTCACAGGCCACTGCCATGCACTCATTATCTCCCCTCGCTTCCACAAACACAAACAGCCGACGGAGTCCACGACCCAGGACCTTCAATCAAGCCTTGAGGAAACCTCGGACAAAGAAGCTGATGTTACCATCATTAAAGCCCCGTCATAGCGTCACCCACACCCTCCACCCGCACAAAGACACACACTTGGTGGGACCTAGCTTTAGAGTAGCCTCAGGATCACAATCTGGTGAGTACATCATACTGTCTGATCCACAGCAGGCAGGGGCAGGGGCTTCCCAGGTCTCTGGCACTCAGAGGGCTGCTGAAGGCCAGAAATCTGCTGAGCCTGAGTCAGATGATGAGCCTCTGGACTCACTCAAGTCACAGTTACTGGAACTGCAAAGGTAAGCTCGGGAACATTAGGAAGGGATGTCCGCTGCACTCCTCAAATTGCAAGGCATGATGGTGGAGTCTGTCCGCCTTCAGTCTGAGGTGATGGCGTCGGCATGCCAACGCACCGAGGTCAACTCTGGAAGGATGGTGGCCGCCATGGAGACTTGGTCCAGGACGTCGCTCCTGCACAGCTGCGAGGGCTCAACTCCATCTCTGATGCCATAGTTGGCCTCCAGCAGTGTGTACGTGAGAGGGGTGTGGGTCAACTCAATCTCACTCCAGCTACCGCTTCTCCTCAAGGAGTCAGCCAAGGGCCCTCGGGCACCCATTGGGAGGAGGATCAGCAGGTGCACACTCCGGGGCCATCCACCCAGGTGGCGCTGGGAGTGTCTGGCCCACCCGAATCCCCTCTTCCTGTGACCCCAGCAAATCCAGCTCCACAGGCCGAGGAGGATTCCACTGCCACACAGCAGGACCCCAAAAACAGGCCAGGGCCCTCCAGAGGACGCCCGCCAAGGTCATCACAGACAGGGCGTAGCAGTCAGCAGGCTGCCTCCACGTCACTGTGGATGTCTGGGGAGCACCAAGATGTAGCGGCATGGTTAAGGAAGTTAAGAAGATGTAGTTACACAGCCTGGAGACTGGTGTTAATTACTTGTACATTATGTTCACTCCTGTCAATAAACTCCCAAGAATTTCTCCCTTGTTCTGATGAGCAGCGTTCTTGTCACTCAGATGTGAAACCTTTCTGCACATGATAAAGGCAGGAGTCTCTGTCCAGGGCCTCTTCCCTGTGCTTGGTGCAGCCTTCAGACCAAAGTGATGGTCCAGCCTCACACTTCCTGGACACGTTACTGATGCCTGCACCTCGAAGGTGATGGTCATAGCTGCCAGAGTGTAGTGGGCAGGCAGCACAGAGTTCCCTCATTCTCTCCCTGTGCTCTCAGCACCTTTAAGGTGGGGCTGGCCCCCATCTCTTCAGCATCTGTGGCCAGTGACTCTGTGCTCCTGAAGGGCTCAGGTGCTGAAGGATGACAAAGGATCAGATGCTTTTCAGTTTCGTGGCTGTGTCTCCATGATATAACACTGATCACAGAGCGCTAGCGAGCTGCCCTCAGTCAGACAGGAGTCAGACATTCTCAGAGGCTATGGAGTATCCTCACTGCATGTTGTCATCATACTTCATGAATCTAGCAGCTATGAGGCCTCCCGAGCGTGCCTGCCTCGTCTGGCAAGTGCAATGGCTTCATCACCGTCACCAGCGCCTTCGAGGACCCCCTCACCCCCCTCCCTCTGTGGACTGTATTGCAGGGCTCCACCAGACTGGCCCAGGCACCGGATCGGCACTTTCAACATCCCGTCCTCAAAGGTACAAGATGCAGCATGAGCCTCATTGCACCTTCTCTCTGCTGCACTCTGAGTCCACTGCATGTGTGCCTTCAGACACGTCCCCTGAAGGTAGCCCTTGCTCTTGAGATTGAATAAGTGGGGAAAAATAGAGTTTAAGAGTAAACTTGCAAGGAACATAAAAGAGGACAGTAAAAGTTTCTTTTAGTGAGTAAGAAGAAAAATATTGGTAAAGACAAAAGTAGGTCCCTTACAATCTGAATTGGGAGAATTTATAACAGAGAACAAGGAAATAGCAGAGCAATTAAACAACCACAAGTTTGTTGCCACAGAGATCTGAGTGACACGTGAGTGCAGTCGATGGTAACTGCACCTGTGGGAAACCTGAGATCTGGGCAAATCCAATCGCTCTTGTATCCTGGCTTTCCTGATCCCGGGCTAAATGTACAAATTTGTGTGCCCTCGTGAAGATGGCATCTGTGACCTCATGGATACATTTGTGGGTGGTGGATTGTGAGATCCCACAGGGCCTGTGGAGCCCTGAAAGGAGCCAATGGTGTAGAAATTGAGCTCCACAATCACTTTCACAGCCACTGGCAGTGGATGCCCTCCATGTCCATGTGATGTCAAGTCCAGCAGCAGCTGGCAGATGTGACCGACCAGTTCCCAGGACATGCACAGCCTTCGGTGACACTGGTTCTCGGTCGCCTGCAAGAATGACAAGCGCCGTCTACAGACCCTGGGTCTAGCCAGGCACCGACCAGCGACAGCTCACTGTGGCTCTTCAGCAGCGTGTGCGGAAGCCCCAGCCACAGCTTCTTCCTAAGGGTGCTGCTCCCCTCTCTGCGCAGCCAGGAGCCTCTGTCACTCTCTTCTCCATCAATCTCTGTAAGTCATGAGGCATACAGCTAGGTCACCAGGCTCCATGATCCTGATGTACATCCCCTGCAGGATGGAAGAGAGAGACGTGTGTTAGCATGGGTGTTCTCAGAATCTGACCTGGTTGAGTGTGAAGGCCCCTTAATACATCCCGGAGAGTGCTGGCCACCTTTTGGATGGCCAGAGTTTATTGAGCTTCATGGCTGGCTGAAACCCCACCCACTTCCGCCCCACTCTACCTGACCGATTGGTGGGAGCTTTGCCCATTGGACTGCATGCTGTGCTCGTAGCTCAGGCACAGGCATTCTCCTAACCCGCACCGCAAGGCTGCACTGTTAGCTTGAACCATGGGGGAGACTGGTCCAAACCAGCATGATGACATTGCAAGGGGCTGTGAGCATCTCCAGTGGTGACTGCTTCATGGCCAGCTTTAGTGAGGAGATTGTATAACTTGCCCAGTTGTCCAACTGTTCTGCTGTCCACGAAAATACTCATTAGTTTGCAGTCTGTGCCCGAGGGGTGAAAAGCTCTGGAGTATTTGGTGGTAATTTGCTGCCTCTGTGTTGCTTGAGCGGGCAGAGCTAGAGACCCGACACCACACATGTCAATGTAGCTGTGTCTGAACCGTCTCAGCTGCGGAGGAATAGTCACTTTATACAAGGTTCCCTGATGAGTAGCTGCTTCCCTCCCCTGACCCCGCACCCACATGTGCAGTACCATCAACCGCCGGGCAGCCCTTGCCCCAGCAGCACCCTGTCAGCCAGCCAGAAAAAAGCCACTTACCCAGTGCCCTCGCCTGAGTTTGTGGCACCTCTTCCTTGAACAACAAGCAACTCTCATGAGTGCTACGCAACGTTATTCTGAACACACCTCCCAGTTCCCATCAAAGTGCAGCCCACCAAGTACTCGTCTTATGTATGCGGTTGTGAACCAGTCGATGTGGGCGGGTAACTCAGCCTGAGGGGGGGGCGATGTTTCCAGTGCGATGGGCTGATAATCACGTGTAGATGTCTGAAAATGAAGTTCCCCAATGCCTGACGGTGAGAAAGAGAGCAAATGATTGCAAACTGCTTTCACAAAGTAATAAAACCAAGTTTTAGTCTTACCGCTATATTGCCCGCTCACACTGCCAATCACCAGCGGGCACGGGAAATTCCATCGTAAGTGTCTGGAACTCAATCTCTGGATATTTGTGGATATTTTTCTTTGATCTGGATTCTCTCACTTATTTCCTGTGTTGACCATGGTTGGTTCACTGCAGTAGTTTAGGACTAAGTCCTGCTGTTGGATTGTACTGAGTGCTTCTTCTGAAGTGTTTACTCTGTTTGGCTGTCGTTTTCCTCATTATCAGCTCAGCCCAGTTTCCTGCGGTCAGTTTCTAGCTCATCCCTTTGAAGTTTGATGTGAAAAGCATCAGTGATGCTGCCTCCTGGGCAGTACAATGTAACCCTGGGGATTGAACAAGGACAGGACACTGAGACATCGGGGAGAATTAGAACTGAACTGTCCGGGAAGGGAACCCACGGGATTGGGACAACACGGCTTTTCCACCACATCAATGGGACTCTTTAGTGACTTCACTGGAGAGTGAAATCGGCGAGTGGAAAACCAGCGTTTCAACCAATCCCATCAATTCCCAATGGGCGGCTTCAGTTAAAATTGTCCCCAATTAACACGGAACTGGGAATGGATCCAGGAACAGAGAGACAATCCTGATATTATTCAAATGTGTTTCAGAAATCCCAGAAAACAGTGTAGAAACATCCCATCTTGGAATGATAATTGGATTAGTCGCATCACTGGCTGCTCTACTGCTGATAACCGGAATAATCATCTGGAAAAGGCAACAGAGAGGTAAGAATCAGAGAGAGGGGAATGAGGAACTGAGGAGACAGAGTGAGTTTGGGGGAACCTCCTGTACTGGGAGTACAGGACACTGTGTTGAATGGCACTGATTTAATTCCCACACACAGATACACACGTATAAACATGTCTTGTTCCCTGTCTGACCTTCCTTTGTGTGATCAGCCTAGACCAGGTCTAATATTGATCAATATCCACCACACACACTCACATCCTCACCAACTGGATATTGATGGAATGGAAGAGATCGACAGGATCTCCATAAAGTGTAAGGATGGAGGGATGTGTGGGAATGAGTATTTCTTACACAATCTCCATTCCCTCACACTTGTTGTGTTCTCACTCTCTGATAATGGATTATTCCCCATTCTAACTGACATTTATTTTGCTTCTGCAGATTCACCAAGTGTGACCTACACAACAGCTCAGAGTAAGTGACTGAGGGACAGATTGTTGGGAATGAAATATGTAACTCAGGGTTACATAGGGGGGAATGTCACACTCTACTCCCTCACTCTACATTACCTCACCCTCCAAGCCCTCACCCTCCACTCTCTCTGTGCTCATTTACCATGTGTGATTCAGTTTAGTTAATGCTGGGAGGTGATTGAATCCTGGCCCAGTGAGTAAAACAGAATATCTCACACTCTCAATTTTTATATTTGATTCCATGTCTTACATTTAGCGTTTTTTTTCTCAGCTTCTGATCTCTATATTCCAGAAGCCTCCATTTTCAGTGAATGATATTTCAATATTTCCCCCATTGGTAATGTTGTAACTTTTTGACTATCCTCCTGACCCTGTCTCACACTCTCAGACACCTTTAAAACCTGTCAGACTAATTTCACTGCCATCCTGACCCTATCTCACCTTCCCAGACACAATTAAAACCTGTCAGACTAATTTCACTCCCCTCCTGACCCTGTCTCCCCCTCCCAGACACTGTTAAACCTGTTAGACTAATTTCACTGTCCTCCTGACCCTGTCTCACCCTCCCAGACACTGTTAAGACCTGTTAGACTAATTTCACTGTCCTCCTGACCATGTCTCACCCTCCCAGACAATGTTAAACCCTGTCAGACTAATTTCACTGTCCTCCTGACCCTGTCTCACCCTCCCAGACACTGTTAAAACCTGTCAGACTAATTTCACTGTCCTCCTGACCCTGTCTCACCCTCCCAGACACTGTTAAAACCTGTCAGACTAATTTCACTGTCCCCCGACCCTTTCTCACCCTCCCAGACACTGTTAAAACCTGTCAGACTAATTTCACTGCCCTCCTGACCCTGAACCGCTTGCCCTGTTTCTGTCCATTTCTTACCTCGTGGGTTTACTGTGTTCCACTGCAGGACATTCCCAGAGCCTCATTGATGAATAACTGGATTCGCTTGTTCTAGTGTGAACATGGACATCATCGTCCATCCTTCCATATCACAGCAGACAGACAGATTCACAGCTCATTGTTTACACTGAGTTCTTTGATGATGGAGATCTATTTTACCTGGGAATGTGCTTCCACAGATTGAACAGTGGATCCTGAATCCACCAGGTTGGGATCCTGATTCTTCAAGTGAGACTTTTTCAAGTAGCGTTTCCATCCAGTATCCACAATGTGACGGCTCTCACAGTCGAAGGGATCTTCTGGAATGATTTTCCCTCACACTTTCTTATCTTCAACAACTTGTTCAGGTCGAGTGGTTGACTTGAACAGAGTTAATGTCGTGAGGCAACTCAGACACATTTTACATTGATAGAAGCTGATCTATTTTGCACTTTCTGTTATGTCAAATTTACACTGTTATATAATGTACATTTGTAAATGTTATAACTCAAATATATTTGCAGAGATAAAATACATTTATATCCTCAACGTTTCACTACAAATGCTGATAATTATGGTTTGTTGTTAATAAATAATTGTCAGTAGTTGACTTGTCTAAATTCTTCTTTACTGATTTTACAAGAAAGGTTTCATTCATTCACTCAGCAGCTTGTGGATCTTGGAATGGGCAGTTGTTGAGGTTTAGTTCAATGTGAACAGGGTGAGTTCATATCAAATGTCAGCAACATTCACTGCTTCCATCAGCGTTTATTCACTTGTTTACAGACAAGAAGATGACAGAGCAAAAGACAGACAAGAGGAAGATATGTCATAACTTTAGTGAATCAAACTTCAACACATTTGCCAGTGAGGTGGAGGTGAAGTGTCTCCAGCGTCTCAGTAATGAGAGGTGTGGGTTACCGAGTAAAGTTAGTGTCTTGGTGTGGAAGGAGGTGACAGAGAGTGTGACTGCTAACTGCACTGTTCCATGGTCCGCACAGCAATGCTGAAAGAAATGGAATGTGTTCACACAATCTGACAGGGTTTGTAGAGTTCTTGCAGTTTTTATTATTTAAATTTTCATTGAAGATTTAATGGGTAATGAAGTGAAGATCCTGTTAATGGGTTTATGGGTTGGTCAGGGGTGGATGATATCAAGTGGTGGTACAATGCAGTTGCCATTGGAGACACACTCACTGAGGACAGAACCATCCCAGATTTGACACTAGGTGCAGTAGTGGGTGGGAAAATGACGTTTTACCCACTGGCGGCAATGGTGGCTTTTCACGCTGTATCGTCCCAATCCTGCCTCATTAATGATGTATTCCTGGGAAACAGGCCGTTTGGATGGTGGGCGGGTCTCATTCGCCAGCCACGCCATCACCTCGCTGCTTAATCACAATGGGCACCATATTTAAAGTGCAGCCGCGTGCACAGCTTTTCATGTGTCCTCCTGGTGTGATAAAGCAAGTATGGTAAGCATAGAACCATCACCAACTGGCCGATAACCAAAACATGGGAGATGATCCTCATCACTGGGTGTACCTGTACATTCAAACCCCAATTCCATAGGTCTTCCCACCAAGCGGGGGTATCTATTTGCTGCACATGGTCAGTGTTTGAACCTGTTGTTACAGTGTATAGCATGTTATTGTACCCATTAGGCTCATCACTGATATCACAGGATCACAGAATCTCACAGTGCAGAAGAGGCCCTTTGGCCATCAAGTCAGCACCAACACGTGAGAAACACCTGACCTACCGTCCTAATATCATTTACCAGCATTTGGCCCATAGCCTTGAATGTTATGATGTGCCCAGTACTCATCCAGGTACTTTTGAAAGTATGTGAGGCAACCCACCTCCACAAGCCTCCCAGGCAGCACATTCCAGACTGTCACCACTGTCTGGGTAAAAAAGTTTTTCTTCACATCTTCCCTAAACCTCCTGCCCCTCACCTTGAACTTATGTCCCCTTGTGACTGACCCTTCAACTAAGGGGAAGAGCTGCTCCCTATCCACCCTGTCCATGCTCCTCATAATCTTGTACACCTCGATCAGGTCACCCCTCAGTCTTCTCTGCTCCAACCAAAAGAACCCAAATCTATCTAACTTCTCTCACTAGCTTTAAAGTTTCATCCCAGGCAACATACTGGTGAATCTCCTCTGCACCCCCTCCAGTGCAATCACATCCTTCCTATAATGTGGCAACTAGAATGCACACAGTACTCCAGCTGTTGCCTCACCAAGGTTCTATACAACTCCAACACGACCTCCCTACTTTTGTAATCTATGCCTCGATTGATAAAGGCAAGTGCCCCATATGCCTTTTTCACCACCCCACTAACATGCCCCTCTGCCTTCAGTGATCTATGGACACACACACCAAGGTCCCTTTGTTCCTCAGAACTTCTTAGTGTCATGCCGTTCATTCAATACTTCCTTGTCAAATTACTCCTTCCAAAGTGTATCAACTCACACTTTTTAGGGTTAAATTCCATCTGCCAATTATCTCCCCATTTGACCATCCTGTCTATATCTTCCTGTAGCCCAAGATACTCAATGTCACTATTAACCACCCGGCCAATCTTTGTGTCATCTGCAAACTTACTAATCCTACCCCCAACATAGTCATCTATGTCGTTTATTTAAATGACAAATAATAGGGGACCGAGCACAGATCCCTGAGGTACACCACTGGACACTGGCTTCCAGTCACCAAAGCATCCTTCTATCATCACCCTCTGCCTCCTACAACTAAGCCAATTTTGAATCCACCTTATCAAATTACCCTGTATCCAATGTGCCTTTGCCTTCTTCATCGGTCTTTCATTTGGCATCTTGTCAAAGGTTTTTCTGAAATCCATATAAACTACATCAACTGCACTACCCTCATCTACACTCCTGATCACGTCCTCAAAAAATTCAATCAAATTTGTTAGGCATGACCTCCCTCTGACAAAGCCATGCTGACTATCCCTGATCAAACTTTGCCTCTCCAAGTGGAGATAGATATTCTCCTTCAGAACTTTATCCAATAGTTTCCCTACCGCTAGTGTGAGACTCCCTGGCCTATTGTTCCCTGGCTTATATCTACAACGCTTCTTAAATATTGGAACTGCAATAGAGGTTTTCCAGTCCTCTGGCACCTCCCCCGTGGCCAGAGAGGAATTAAAAATTTGGGTCAGAGCCCCTGCGATCTCCTCCCTTTCCTCCCTCAGCAGTCTGGGACACAAATCACCTGGACCTGGAGATTTGTCCACTTTTAAGCCTGCCAACACCTCCAATACTTTGTCACTTTCTATATCAATTTGATTAAGAACCTCTCAGTCTCTCTCCCTGAGTTCGATAGCTTCATCCTCATTCTCTTGGGTGAAGACGGATGTGAAGTATTCATTCAACACTCTAGCGATGTCCTCTGGCTCCACCCATAGATTGCCCCCTTGGTCCCTTATGGGCCCTACTTTATCCCTGGTTACCCTCTTCCCATTGATATATTTATAGAATATCTTGGAATTTTCCCTACTTTTACCAGCCAGAGCTTTCTCATGCTTTCTTTGCTCTCCTAACTGCTTTCTTAAGCTCCACCCTGCACTGTCTGTACTCCACTAATGTCTCTGCTGATTTGCTTCCCTTGTATCTGCTAAAAGCCTCTCTTTTCTTTCTCACTGTAACCTGAATATCTCTGGTCATCCATGGTTCTCTGGGCTTGTTACTCCTTCTTATCACCCTAGGGGGAACATGTTGAGCCTCTAACCTCCCCATTTCCTTTTTGAACGCCCCCCCACTGCTCCTCTGTAGATTTCCCCACAAGTAACAGTTCCCAGTCTACCTTGGCCAGATTCTGCCTTATTTTATGAAAATCCACTCTCCCCTAATCCAAAACATTTTTTTGCAACTTGTCAATTTCTTTGTCCATAACAAACTTAAACTGTACCATGTTGTGGTCGCTATCACTAAAATGCTCACCCACCACCACCTCAACCACCTGTCCAGCTTCATTCCCCAGAATTAGGTCCAGCACTGCACCGTCCCTTGTTGGACCCTCGACATATTGACCCAAAAAGTTTTCCTGTACACATTTCAAGAAATTCACTCCATCCGAGCCTTTAACATTATGTCTATCCCAATTAATGTTGGGAAAGTTGAAATCACCTAATATAATTATCCTATTGTTATTGTTTTTACACACCTCCACAAATTGTGCACATATTTGTTCCACAATTTCCCGCTGACTATCTGGGGGGTCTATAATAAACACCTAACAATGTGGCTGCCCCTTTTTTATTCCTAAGCTCTACCCACAAAACTTCATTCGATGCCCCCTCCAAGATATCATCTCTCCTTACTGCAGTAACTGACTCCTTAACTAACAATGCTCCTCTTTTACCCCCTCCCCTGTCTTGCCTGAAGATTCTATATCCCGGAATATTGAGCTTCCAATCCTGCCCCTTCCTCTGCTAAGTCTCAGTGTTGGCTCCTATATCACAATTCCAAGTGTCAATCCTCATCCTTAACTCATCTATTTTACCTGTAATACTCCAGGCATTAGAGTAGAGGCCATCCAGCCTTGCCTTACTCCCTTGAAGCTTATTGCAGCTGTACTCCCTCTGACTTGATTGTTTTACTGTATTATGATTTGTCCCTATTCTGCTGACATTCTGAGTCCCCTCCCCCTGCTGAATTAGTTTAAACTCCTCCCAACAGCACTAGCAAAGCTGCCCTCAAGGATGTTAGTCCCACTCTGGTTCAGTTGTAGACCATCCCGCTTGTGCAGGTCCTACCTTTCCCAGAAAAGGTCTCAGTGATCCAGGAATCTAAAACCCTCCCTCCTGCACCAACTCTTAAGCCATGTATTCATCTGCGCTTTCTCCTATTTCTGAGCTCACTAACACGTGGCACTGGGAGTCATCCAGAAATTACAACCTTAGAGGTCTTGCTTTTTAGTCTGCTGCCTAACTCCCTGAATTCTTGATGCAAGACCTCAAGGGACAACACCACTAACTCTCACACACACCCTCACATCCCCATCAGGCTCATAGCCTATGGAGCTCGTGTGCTCATCCTGTCCATGTCTCCGCTCACCACACAAACGTTCCAGGCAGTGCCATGCATCCTGTTCACACACTCTCCATCTGTTTTCAGGTAGGAGAAGCTGGCTGACATCATCAGGGAGAGGTCCCAGACTGTGGGTGGAGTGGCCCACATTAGGCCCCTCACTCACTTTGAGGAGTGTGTCATCGCACTGACTGGTGAGAATGTGGACCCTGCCTGCGGGGACAGTGAGGCCAGAGGCGAACACCCTCCATGTGGATCCTGCACCACATCATCCCTCTCTCAACACAACTGTGAGAGCTCTCTCTCTCTCTCCTGCTTTTCACTCTGCTGCCATGCACTAACTATCTCTACTTTGGTTCACAGGGAGCTCTGCCCAGTGACCAACACCCTCAGCCAGCCAGTCCCTCAGCTCCATCCAGGTCCTCACCTCCAGCCAAGAGGACACCTCCTCCATTGAAGAGCTGGAAATAAGTGGCCTGAAAGACCCATCACAGCGCTTACCCACACCCTGCACCAGCACAGAGACACACACCTCGGTGGGACCCAGATCTAGAGCTGGTTCAGGTTCATATTCTGGTGGTCACCACACGGACATGTGCCTGCAGCAGGAGGAGGCAGGTTCAGCCGAGCTCCCCGGCACTTGGAGGACTGCTGGGGGAGAGGCATCTGTGAGGCCCGAGTCAGATGAAGAGCCTGTGGATTTGGCCTTCCAACTCATCGTGGAGAGTCAGCAGAAGGCGTGGGAACATCATGCAGAGCTGTTGGAAGCCCTCAACAAAGTGGCACACGAGTTGGAGGAGTGCGTCTGCCTGCTCTCTGATGAAGTGGTGCCCACATGTGCGCATATGGAGGCCTCCATGGGGAGTTTGGCAGACCCTGGTCCATCAGGAGATTGTGCTGACCTGCCATCCTTGGGGGAGCCATGGGTGAGTTCCTGCAGTGGCAACACGAGAGGGAAATGGGGCATCTCGATATCCCACCAGATGCTCCTTCCCCTCCAGGAATCGGGCCGGAGCCCTCAGACACCCAAACGGAGGAGGAGCAGCAGCTGGACACCCCTGGACATCCATCCAGGAATCTCAGAGGCTGTCCTCTCCCTCCGAGTCTCCTTTGCCTGTGAGCTCTTCAACCTCGTCCTCTGTCACCACAGAGGGAGCAGCAGGTCCACAGGAGGACAGCCAGAGCAAGCCCAGGCCCTCAAGACCTCGGCTCTCCAGAGGACCCACACTGAAGGCATCACAGGCCACAGGGCCGACCATTGCACAGGCTGTCTCCACCCCTGCTGCGGATGTCAGGGCAGCATCTAGAAGTCTAAGGCATTCAAAAGTTAAGCAATTCTGATCACAGCTGGTTGTACGAGTGAACATATTTTGTCACTTTACAATCTGAAAATATATTCATTTTCACTGTGTAATGTGTAATGGTGTCTTTCAGCTTCATTGACAGTCTTCCCGAGTCCTCCCACTGCATCCCACGCCCCCTGCCCCTCACCCAACCCCCCCACTAACAGTTCAGCTGCACACAGCCGGACCGTGAGTGATTCTGGAGGGAGAAGTGTGTGTGTGGCAGGGCCTTTCAGAGCCTCGTGCAAACTCTCTCTCACACACACAGATCCTTCATCCATCACACTCATCTTACTGTCCCGAGCATTTTCAATGCTGCTGCTGGGGTTCTCTCTCAGGTGTCCATCTGAGCCGACCTGTATCTCCGCCCACCCACTGACCACACTCCCATACAGCACCTGATCTCACCCACCACCACTCTGGTTTCACTTTCGATTTAGCCAGCACGATGCTGCTACAGTTTTTCCTTTGCTCTCCTGTCCTTTCCCCTCCCATTTCCTTTCCCCCATCACTGTCAATCCTCTGGCATCACTTTCCACCTCCCCTCCGTGACCTACCAGCCACAACCCTTTTCCTTCAGGAATGTCCAGGTGAACGTACACGTTCCCTTCCTTCCCAAAAATCCTACCCCCATCCACATTCACCCCCCTGACCTCCTCCTTCCCACCCCCAAGGACTGGCCTCTGGGTCCCCACCAACCTCCCTCACTTTGCCCCTTCTACACTACCGTCGAACCCTCACCCATCCACCCTACCGCCTCACTCTGCCCTCGGTCACTCTCACCATTCCCTCATATCACACCTACCCTCAGTTCGCTGCCCAGGAGGCCATCACGGACTCATCAGAGTTCTCCCTTGCACATTCACCTGGACATTCCCCTCTCTGAACTCCATCCCCTCTCTGCTCTCCTTCCTCCCTCTGCACTCCATTCCCCCTCTGAACTCCATCCCCTTTCTGCGCTCCTTCCTCCCCCTGCACTCCATTCCCCCTCCGAACTCCATCCCCTCTCTGCTCTCCTTCCTCTCCCCGCACTCCATTCCCCCTCCGAACTCCATCCCCTCTCTGCTCTCCTTCCTCTCCCCGCTCTCCTTCGCCTCTCTCGATTCCTCCCCCACTCTGAACTCCCTCACTTTCACCATCCACCTCCCTTATACCGGCCTCCCCAGTTGCTGTCTTCTCCGTTACACCCACTTCCCCCCTGTAGTCCCTTCCCCACAAAACTCCCCCCCACCAGACACCTTTGCTCCCCCCCCTCCCAACCTCACCCCCCATCACCTTCATTCACCTCCATAACCTCACCCCCACGACACCTCTTCCTCTCCCAGTCAATCCTAGACCTTCCGGTCCATCTCCTCCTCCCAAACACAGCTGGACCTGCTTTTTCACCCCCTCGACCATCATCTGTTGTGATCAGACCCTCAACGGTGACTTTCCACCTTCTGTGAGCTGCTTCACGGTGGAGCCATATCCCTGAGAATCCACCCAGCTTCCCATGGACGTTCCTCCAGGATCCTGTTGCTGTCGGGCTCCAGCATCTTCTGTTCCTCCGGTGCCCGCAATGTGAGCAAGGCCCTGGCAGTGAGTCCCGACTTCTGTACGTCACACTTGTCAAGACGTGTTCTACAGTGACAGTCTCGGACTGTCCGCGGTTGGGATTGAGTCTGGTGGGCTGGCCTTATAATGATACACAGATGTATTAGAATGAGGTTCCCAACACCCAACAGTGGGAAACGTGACCAGCCATTGACAGGCAGAGTGGACGATTGCAAACTGACTTCACAACATCGTAAAACTGATTTGTGGCCTTCTCATCATATTGTCCACTCGCTGCTGAACACACCCGATGCCAGCGGGCAGAGAAAAATCCACCCTCAGTGTTTGAAAAGATCCCTTCTCTGCACCCGACACCGTGAGGGTGTGAAATTGTCCCCAAACTACCCAACAAGTCTTACCCAATCCAACAAAGATACACAAAGTGCTCTTTATTTGACATGTCTGTTTAGAGTGAGATGGGTCACAATGTCCGGCAGTGTTCATTACCCGCGGGTGGAGTGGTCTTTCTGAAGGATCTGAATGAGGATGAAGAGAGGGTCAGGCAGCTGCTGGGAATCAGTAATACTTCACTGAGTGGTGACCAAGCAGATATTGGAGTGAGGAAAGGTGAGTGTCAGCAGCTGGATGTTTAAACCAGGTCTGAGCACACGAGCTTCTGTGATGTGACAAAGGAAGGGGAATCCTCATTGTAAATGTTTTCTCCTGACAGGTGCTGTCTTTGGACACAGCGGCTGGAGGTGGTGGTGAGTCAGTGAGAGCAGCCCAGGGGGCTGAAAGGGAACCTGGTGAAGACACTGAGCCCCGGGTCACAGAGGGAAGTGAGACACTAACTGAGCTGGACAGGGAAGGGGAGTGACATCCCGACAAACAGGAGGGTGAGCACCCTGGGTGGGAGGGCAGGTGAAGTGACACTGTCTCTCCTGCCCCCATGTTGCACCTTCAGCATTGCAGTGTCACAAATAACCCCAATAGAGCCACTCCTGACAACTCCAAGTACAGAAACAGAGCAGGACCACGAGACAGTAGCTGGACCTCAAGTGGATGCAGCTTCTGGTCAGCAGCTCCCCAGTGAGGAGTTATCAGCTGCTGGGCATGTCTCTGGCACAAGAGGGGGCAGGACACGGGTACGGGGAAGATGCAGGGGGCATTAGGGTGGCAGCTCTTGCAGAGTGGACATCTTTATCTCCCCCACTCCCCCTTTGTGACAGTGACCCTCAGGCACAGAGAGGGGGGTTTGTTGCTGTTACATTTTGAGGAAATGTTTGTGTTGTCTTATTTAATGAGAATTCTATTTGTAAATTATAAATTGAACAGGGCAGTGGGGTGTGATACAGCAGCTTCTAGGTTTTGTCATGACAGTGCACGTGTGTGCACATTGGGCAAGGCCCAATGCAGTGATGTCCAATAATGACAAACATTGAATGTGCCTCTGTTATTGCAAATGCAAATAAGGGGCACTGTTCCTGCACCTGACTACATGACTTTCTAATGAATCTAGACAGCTGTGTACATATCTCCTTGTACATTAATTTGCGTGTGTGTATCTGGATATGTCTAACTTTGTAGCTATACGTATTTATACATCTCTTTCACTGTATGTGTGTGTTTATGTGTATTTGTGTGTATACTGATGTCTCAAACTTTGTATCTATATCTGTTTGTGCACATCTGTACCTCTCCATTAATGTATGTGTGTGTCTGTGTGTGTGTGTGTGTCTTTGTGTGTATTGTCGTACCTATATCTGTGAGTGTACATCTATCTCTGTACATTAGTTATGTTTGTATATCTGTGTGTTTACTGATATGTATCTAATATTGTATCTATATCTGTGAGTCTACTGATGTTTATCTCATACTGTATCTATATCCATATGTGTACATCTCTCTCTGTACATTCGTTAGAGTGTATGTGTATGTGTGTCCTTGAGTGTGAGAGTTTTTCTTTATTCATTCACGGGATGTGGGCTTCGCTGGCTGAGCCAGCGTTCAGTGCCCAACCCTAATTGCCCTTGAGAAGGTGGTGGTGAGCTGCCTTCCTGAACCGCTGCAGTCCATATGGTGCAAGTACACCCACAGTGCAGATCGGGAGGGGGTTCCAGGATTTTCACCCAGTGACAGTGAAGGAACGGGGATATTTTTCCAAATCAGGATGGTGTGTGCCACTTGGGAGGACATCTTTCAGGAGGTGGCGTTCCCATGTCTCTGCTGCCCTTGTTCTGCACGGTAGAGGTCGTGGGTATGGAAGGTGGCGTCTGAGGAGACTTGGTGAGTTCCTGCAGTGCACCTTGTAGATGGTACACACTGCTGCTATTGTACGTCAGTGGTGGAGGGAGTAAATGTTTAAGCGCATGGTGCCAATCAAGTGGGCTGCTTTGTGCTGGACGGTGTCAAGCTTCTTGAGTGTTGTGGGAGCTGCACTCATCCAGGCAAATGGAGAGCGTTCCATCACACTCCTGACTTGTGCCTTGACTTAGACAGGCTTTGGGGAGTCAGGAGGTGAGTTACTCGTCACACGATTCTCAGGCTCTGACCTGCTCTTGTAGCCACAGTATTTATATGGCTAGCCCAGTTCAGTTTCTGGTCAATGGTAACCCCCAGGATGTTGACAATGGGGGATTCAGTGATGGTAACGCCATTGAACATCAAGGGCCCATGGTTGGATTCTCTCTTGTTGGAAATGGTCATTGCTGGCTCTTGTATGGTGTGAATGTTACTTGCCACTTGTCAGGCCAAGCCTGGATATTGTCCAGGTCTTGCTGCATTTGGACATGGACTGCTTCAGTATCTGAGGAGTCGCGAATGGTGCTGAACATTGTGCAATCATCAGCGAACACCCCCACTTCTGACCTTATGATGGATGGAAGGTCATTGATGAAGTAGCTAAAGATGGTTGGGCCTAGGACACTACCCTGAGGAACTCCTGCAGTAACGTCCTGGAGCTGAGATGACTGACCTCCAACAACCACAACCATCTTCCTTTGTGCTAGATATGACTCCAGCCATCAGAGAGTTTTCCCATGATTCCATTGACTCCAGTTTTGCTCAGGCTCTTTGATGCCACACTCGATCAAATGCTGCCTCGATGTCAAAGGCAGACACTCTCACCTCACCTCGGAAGTTCAGCTCTTTTGTCCATGTTTGAACCAAGGCTGTTCTGAGGTCGGGAGCTGAGCGGTCCTGACGGAAACCAAACTGGGCATCAGGGAGCAGTTTATTGCTAAGCAAGTGCCGCTTGATAGCACTGTTGATCCTTTCCAACACTTTTACTGATGATGGAGAGTAGACTAATGGGGTTGTAATTGGCTGGGTTGGATTTGTCCTGCTTTTTGTGTACAGGACATAACTGGGCAATTTTCCACATTGCCAGGTAGATGCCAGTGTTGTAGCTGTACTGGAACAGCTTGGCTAGGGGCGCGACAAGTTCTGGAGCACAGGTCTTCAGTACTATTGCCGGAATGTTGTCAAGGCCCAAAGCCTTTGCACTATCCAGTGCCTTCAGCCGTTTCTTGACATCACGTGGAGTGAATCGAATTGGCTGAAAACTGGCATCTGTGATGCTGGAAACCTCTGGAGGAGGCTGAGGTGGATCATTCACTCAGCATTTCTTGCTGAAGATTGTTGCACATGCTTCAGCCTTATCTTTTGCACTGATGTGCTGGGCTCCTTCATCATTGAGGATGGGGATATTTGTGGACCCTCCTCCTGCAGTGAGTTGTTAAATGTCCACCAGCATTCGTGACTTGATGTGGCAGGGCTGTAGAGTTTAGATGTGATCCATTGGTTGTGGGGTCGCTTAGCTCTGTCTATCACTTGCTGCTTATGCTTGACGCAAGGAGTCCTGTGCTATAGCTTTACCAGGTTGACACCTTATCTTTAGGTATGCCTGGTGCTGCATCTGTGTGGGTTTATGTGTGTGTATATATATTATATATTTTTGTGTATGTGTGTATTTTTATATTTTATATATATATATGTATATCTATGTGTGTGTATGCTTAATCTTTGTGTGTGTGTGTGTGATTATGAGTGTGAGTGTATGAGTGTACGTCTGTTTGTCTGTGTATATATATTGATTTAACTAACATAGATATCCAGATAATGAACATTGTATCTTTCAGCTGGATTTTCACTCCCGAGGTGGACAGAGTGAGCCAGAAAAATTCCCGCTTGCCGCACCCACCTTGGGAAAGAGTTCCCCGTCAGAGCTGATTTTCATTGTGAGGAAGGGGCAGGTACAGGGTGGAGTCAGGTCACAGTGGCTGCCGAGTGCTGAGTTGGACTGCGTAAAAGGCCTGGCTTGGTCCTCTGGGACTTCGTCACAGCTGTGTTGATAAAAAATAGCTCGTCCCCACCCCTCCCCCGACTAGTTCCTCCAAGACAATTTATGCCAACCCATACTAACTCACATGTCCCACCTACTCCCATGGCCCCCTAATACCCCCCATGCCAACTCATCCCTTCCCATCACCTCACCCCCAAGGCCCCTCATACGCTTCATTCTCATTCATCCCCTCCCGCCACCCCACCCCATGGCCCTCATACACTGCATGTTAATTTTTCTCGTCCCACCACCCCTCCACCATGGCCCCTCATACCCTCCATGCTACATCATGGCACTTCTATGCCCCTTGACCCATTCTGTACAGTGCCAATGAACCCTACAGTAACAACGTCATGTGTGGAACTGCTTTAAAAAAACCCACCCAAATATCATTTTCTTTTAAAAAATGCCATTGCAACAGCTCCATAAAACTGTCAATCAACCAGATCTTTAAAATATCAATAACAGAAGCAATAAGCATCTGACACCACTTTATCCTTTTTAAATAAACATTCAGTCATTGACAAAAGAGATCACAGAAAATTGGTGAAATTAATGATTTAATTAAGGTATTAAAGATTAATGGTACGTTCTAGGTGGTAAAGACTAAAGGTATATATGGGGATAATGGTTAATAGTCTTTTTAAGATCAAAAATATGAATGATATAGTTAAACTAGTTAACAGTAATCAAATATTTAAGGTGGCAAAGACGAATGGTACATTTAAGGTAAATAACGGAGTGTTTTAGGGGAGATGGTGGTGTGGTGGCATTGTCACTGGACCCATAATCCAGAGGCCTAGTCTAATGCTCTGGGGACAGGGGTTCAAATCCCATCGTGGCAGCTGGTGGAGATAAAATTTACTTTGTAAAACCTGGAACTGAAAGCTATTCTCAGCAATGGTGACCATGACAACTATCATTGATTGTTGCAAAAACTCATCTGGTTTACTTATGTCCATTCAGGAAGGAAATCTGCCATCCTTATCCGGTCTGGCCAACAGGTGACTCTAAACCCACTATGTGATTGACTCTGAAATGGCTGAGCAAGCCACTCAGTTCAAAGCCAATTAGGAGTGGGCAACAAATGCCAGGAATTAATGGTGTATTTAAGGTGGTATGGATTAATGATATATTTAAGGTGAAAAAGGTTAATGATGTATTTAAGGTGGTATGGATTAATGATATATTTAAGGTGGGAAAGGTTAATGGTGTATTTAAGGTGGTAAAGATTAATGGTGTATTTAAGGTGGTATGGATTAATGATATATTTAAGGTGGGAAAGGTTAATGGTGTATTTAAGGTGGTAAAGATTAATGGTGTATTTAAGGTGGTATGGATTAATGATATATTTAAGGTGGGAAAGGTTAATGGTGTATTTAAATTAGTATGGGCTAATGATATATTTAAGGTGATAAATATTAATGGTGCACTTAAGGTTATATGGAATAATGGTGCATTGAAGGTGGCAAACATTAATGGCATATTTAAAGATGGTAAAGATTAATGTTATATTTAACGTGGTGTGGATTAGTGATATATGTAAAATAGTAAAGATTAATGGTGTATTTAAGGTGCTATGGATTAATGATATATTTAAGGTGGTAAAGATTAATGGTGTATTTAGGTGGTATGGATTAATGATATATTTAAGGTGGTAAAGATTAATGGTGTATTTAGGTGGATATTGCCTGAGTGCATGTTGGCTGTGGTATTTCACACACTGCAAGAGCGATGGTAATTCATGTACTTTTGAGAGAGTGAAAGGCATTATATAAATGCATGTCTTCTTTCGTTTCTGTCTTTCTGCTGAGGTGTGGGCAGTTCCACCTGCCGGGTCCAACACTATTTGTCACTTCAGACTGGGCATTGACTGACAGATGGATTGAACTTAGAGACAAAAACATCAACCACAAGAAAATTGAAATTGACTCACTGAAACACATGCAGCTGGAACAGAGACATCAGAAGCTGAGGAAATAAAAGCAGAACATGAGAAATTCAGTCAAATATTAAATATTTTATCACTCACTGGGCCCAGGATTCAATCACCTCCCAGCATTAAAAAAACACAAAGTAAATGACCACAGAGGTAGTGGAGGGTGAAGGGGAGGAGGGTGAAGGAATGGAGGGTGAAGAGGAGGAGGGTGAAGGAGTGGAGTGTGAAGAGGAGGAGGGTGAAGGAGTGGAGTGTGAAGGGGAAGAGGGTGAG
The DNA here is from genome assembly GCF_017639515.1 of Carcharodon carcharias. NCBI lineage: Eukaryota > Metazoa > Chordata > Chondrichthyes > Lamniformes > Lamnidae > Carcharodon > Carcharodon carcharias. The sequence goes on from NC_054485.1 coordinate 79,829,622, forward strand.
GGAGAGGAGGGTGATGGGGACGAGGATGAAGGAGTGGAGGGTGAAGTGGAGGTGGGTGAGGGAATAGTCGATAAGAGAATGGAGGGTGAGGGAGAGGAGGGTGAGAGAGTGCAGGGTGAGGGACAGGAGGATGAGGTTCCCCCTGTGTAACCCTGAGTTACTCCCAGGAAAATGTAATTCTACAACTTTCAATCCCTCCTATTTCATTCCCAACAATCTGTCCCTCAGTCACTTACTCTGAGCTGTTGTGTAGGTCACACTTGGTGAATCTGCAGAAGCAAAATAAATGTCAGTTAGAATGGGGAATAATCCATTATCAGAGAGCGAGAACACAACAGGTGTGAGGGAATGGAGATTGTGTAAGAAATACTCATTCCCACACATCCCTCCATCCTTACACTTTATGGAGATTCTGTCGATCCCTTCCATTCCATCGATATTCAGTAGGTGAGGATGTGAGTGTGTGTGGTGGGTTTAATGATCAATATTAGACCTGGTCTGGGCCTATCATTCAAAGGAAGGTCAGACAGGGAACAAGACATGTTTATACGTGTGTATGTGTGTGTGTGAATTAAATCAGTTCCATTCAACACAGTCTCCTGTACTCCCAGTACTGGGGATTCCCCCACACTCACTCTGTCCCCTCAGTTCCACATTCCTCTCTCTCTCACTCTCCCCTCTCAGTGTCCTGTACTCCCAGTACTGGAGATTCCCCCACACTCACTCTGTCCCCTCAGTTCCACATTCCTCTCTCTCTCACTCTCCCCTCTCAGTGTCCTGTACTCCCAGTACTGGAGATTCCCCCACACTCACTCTGTCCCCTCAGTTCCACATTCCTCTCTCTCTCACTCTCCCCACTCAGTGTCCTGTACTCCCAGTACTGGAGGTTCCCCCACACTCACTCTGTCCCCTCAGTTCCACATTCCCCTCTCTCTCACTCTCCCCTCTCAGTGTCCTGTACTCCCAGTACTGGAGATTCCCCCACACTCACTGTTTCCTCAGTCCTCCATTCCTACCTCAGATTCTTACCTCTCCTTTGCTATTCCCAAACAATTGTTATGATTATCCTGAATATAACAAGCTGCGATTGTGAGTCCAATTATAATTCCAAGTTGTGAGGATCCCACACTGTTTTCTGGGCTTTCTGAAATGCATTGGAATAGTACCAGCATTATACGTACGTTATGGATTCATTCCCAATGGATTAATCAGGGACAATTTTAACCGAAACAGCTGATTTGGAATTGATGGGTTTGGTGGGGACCTGATGGGATATCCCCTCCGGAAGTCCATCGGGACCAGATCCATAAACACTCCCTGATCCACCATGTTACTGAGCTCCTCATAAAATTCAATGAGATGAGTCAGACATGAGCTCCCATTCACAAATCCATCCTGTCTCTCTTTGATCAGCTGATCCTTGTCTAAGTGTCTGGAACTCAATCTCTGGACATTTGTGGAGACTTTTCTGGAGCTGGATTCTCTCACTTATTTCCTGTGTTGACCATGGTGGGTTCACTGCAGTAGTTTAGGACTAAGACCTGCTGTTGGATTGTACCGAGAGCTTCTTCTGAACTGGATATTGTCCTGGTCTTGCTGCATTTGAACATGGACTAGTATGTTCAAGTATCTGAGGGTTCGTGAATGGTGCTGAACAATGGGCAATCTTCAGTGAACATCCCCACTTCTGACCTTATGAAGGAAGGGAATTAAAGGAGCAGCTGCAGATGGCTGGGCCGAGGACCTACCCTGGGGATCTCCTGCAATGATGTCCTGGAGCTGAGGTGACTGACCTCCAACAGTCATCGTCCTTTCCATTAGATATGACCCCAGCTAGTGGAGAGTTTTCCCCCTGATTCCCATTGACTCCAGTTTTGCTAGGGCTCCTTGATGCTACACTGGGTCAAATGTTGCCTTGATGTCAAGAGTAGTCACTCTTATCTCAACTCTTGAGTTCTGCTTCTTTGTGAATGTTTGGACTGATGCTGTAATGAGGTCAGGATCAGAGTTCCCCTGACGGAACCCAAACTGAGCATCTGTCAGAATAACTGTATAACTGCCACTTGATAGCACTGTCAAAACCCCTTCCATTACATTGCTGATGATTGAGAGCAGACCAATAGGGCAGTAATTGGCTGGATTGGAATCGTCCGGCAAGGTTTTGTTACAAGCCTTGGTTTTCCATTGTAGAGTGAGAAGGAGAGAGAAGCTTGTGAAATACATCCCTTATAGAAACAGTGCCTTGCAGTAATATTACTGGATGTTTTATAGATTAAGAATCTATAAAGACTGTTGCCTGGAAAAGGGTGTTTATTTGAAAGTCCAGCTAAGTAGGAATCTTTTGGGAAATGCTGGAAGACTAAATTTAGCTGTGTAACTGAAATCTTGTGAGTTTAAGTTTTCTTTTCTTTTGTTTATAAATGTTTTAATTTAATATTTAAAATCTCCAAAAGTGGCAGTGGGATCTTTACCTCTGACTTCAGTACATACACCTTCTCATAATAAATACAAGTTGCAAATCATTGTGCTGGCTTGACCAAGTTTCCCTTTGGGATTTGGTCAGCCTGGCAATTACCACCTGCCATATCAGAGCATCCTCTTCGTAAATAACTGAGATTTTGGATTTCTTCAAGTCAAATAAAAGTTACTGCTCTCTACCGAGATGGTAACAAAGTTAATGAGCGGCATGGGTTTTTTACAACAATCCAATAGCTTCATGATTATCATACTAAAACGAGCTTTTAATTCCATATTTATTAATTAAATTTAAATCCCTGCAACTGCTGTGGTGGGATTTGACCTTGTGTTCCCCAGAGCATTAGCCTGGGCCTTTGGATTACTTAGGCCTGTAACATCTGGAACAAGACAGTGTAGCCGTAAAATTAGAGCGAGGTCATTTCGGAGCAGAAGCAGAAAGCACTCCTTCACAAAAAGGGTAGTGGAAATCTCTCCCTAAATCTGTGGATGCCGGGAGGATAGGGGGGATGGGGAGGTGTCAATTGAAATGATCAGCACTGAGATTGGGAGATTTCTGTTGAAGAAGGGCAGCAAACAGATATGGAGCAATAGTGCGTCATGATATCACATATCCACACAAACATAGACACACTTACGGACAGGAGAGAGATAGGAAAACTGAACACATTTCCTCTTCCCACCTGTCCACAAACAGTAGGTGTTTTAAATTAGTTAGAGCTTATTAGGTGGCGTCGTTTCCCAATCCCCTGGATTTTCTGATCCAATTTACCAACAATCTGCAGCAAACTCACATTATGACTAACTCAGAAGGTTAGTTTAATTCACATTCAGGAAGAAACCCAGGGAAGGAGTGTCCACAACTGCCCACTCCAAACACACACACACACACACCACACATGTGCACGTACACACACATCATACACACACACGCATACACACATTCACGCACACACACACATACACACCACACACACGCGCATACACACACTCCACACACACACACGCACAGTAAATGGAGGACAGAAGATAAGATTTTTATAGTACAAGAACCACTGAAATTAATATTACTTCACGTGATTTCCAGAGCCCATGAGGCAAAGTCCAGAGGGCGTTTCCTTTGTGACAGGGTTCAGTTCTGATTAGTTTCTGGTTTGAGATAACAAGACATAAATCCTTGAAACAAACAATGCTGCAGCACTCTGGGCTTCTGCGCTTACACCGCTTGGCAGGCATCGATCAGAGATTTTTAAAATTAAGCAGGCTTTGGGGGCTGGAGAGGTGGTAACTGACTGGAATCCTGTCCAGTTGATGTTAAACAGCAGCCTGAGGATTTCTCAGTTCTCAAAGGAATATATGGATTTTGAAATGGTCCCTCAGGCCATGTGACCTTCTTCCTCCTCAATGACTTGAAAAGGGACTTTTACCCAGTGCCTGGAACTGGCTTTGATTTCAGGACTGATTGTGACCCAGTCCTTAGTTATTGAAAGGTTTACCATCCCTATTGAGGGTCTGGTGTTGGGAAGCCATTGTCTAGGCAGACTCATTGACTCCACTAGCAAGGTGAGCTTAGCAGACACAAACACCATCTTTGTTCCCCCTTTGAAATGGGCCTGGACAGTCTCAGGTGTGACATGAGTGTGTCACAACTCTGTAGGCTCGACGAGTTCTAATGTGTGAGTCTCCTGGACTTTTGGGATTACAAGGGGTCTGTACAATGAGATGTGAGATTCCACAGCTGAGAAAATAATTCTTTTGTTCTTGTAACTTCTGGGGGAGGGAAGTTGTTGCGGGGTAGCTCCCAGACAAAGAGGCAATACTGTGGTCATGTGACCGAGAGCAGCCATCGTTTATTAGTTCATCAGAAAGTCCATTTTTTTAAAACAGCAAAAGAATAACGTTCTGGATTTCTTTTCATGTCCCAGAGACCCAGCACACCCACCCACACACACACACACACACACACACGCACACACTACAGTTCCTTACCCCACTGATGGAGCTGGGTCTCTGCCAGGCTGCTGTGTTCAATTTGACAGGAGTATTGATCCTCATCCCCAGCATTTATTTCAATCTCTTTCTGGATCTGATGGGTCCCATTGTGCTTGGGTCAAACCCCCGAGGATAGTGTCTCAGACATTACCTCTCCATTCCTTAGCCAGCTCACCTCAACGTCTACAGGATAAAACCCAGTAACCAGGCAGGAGAGAGTGAGCGGCTTGTACTGACTATTGGGGTCACTTCTGGAGATGAACACTTCAGGCTGAACTGTAATGGGAAAGGGTGAAAACACAAACAATAGACAGACACTGAATGGAATGGGAGAACGCTTTCATAGACCAGTGAAGTTAGATCAGAACATGGGGTCAAAACTAAAATAAATACCTCTCCTTCTGGGATATTACTTTCCAACTTGTAAATATTTCTTTAATAGGCCAACTAGTTCTTCTTCCAACTGCCATTCCCAATGCTTGTTCCAGGATTCATCCAAATTCCATTTCTCTTTAATCTTCACTGCATTGGGATTGGTTGTGACCATCTCATTCTGTCTGTCTCTAAGCTAATATAGTCGTTCCCATCAAATCCAAACCGCATCGATCTCTGAACAGAGCCATCTTCAGTGACATTAACAGTCCTTAACCTTTGTATAATGTGAAATCCTGTCAGTAACAAAACAGAAATCAGCAATCAATAATTCACTGCTTGTTAGAAACGCCTTCTTGCAATTCAGACAGGACAATTTCAGTGGAACCCACTTGGTAAGGAAATTGACAGGGCAATTTGCAACACTGGTCCAACATCCCGTTAGATTTTACACTAAATTGAAGCTAGCAGAGAACAACATGGAATGTGGTGTAAATCCAGCTTTCCACTCAGTCCGTTAGCTTGATGGTCTAATGCATTATGTTAAAATTACTGCAGTTTTGGGAAATAATCACACAGGAGAGAGTTACAAACTGATCCTGGCCACAGTCTGATCAGAAGGGAAAGGGGATCTAGTATCAGATAGAAATGGGGGATTAGAGTCATAGTCTGATCAGAGGAGAAATGGGATCTAATATCAGATAGAAATGAAGGATTAGAGTCATAGTCTGATCAGAGGGGAAAGGGGATCTAGTATCAGATAGAAATGGGGGATTGGAGTCACAGTCCGATCAGAGGGGAAAGGGGATCAAGTTTGCAGTTGGTACAAGGATAGGGAGAGGGAGTGGGTCATTGGGATTAAAATAAAACTATGGGGCTGGGGTGGAGCATTGTGATTAGACTGGGATTAATAGAGGGCTATGGGTAGAGAGCGGGCCAGCGGGATTAATATAGAATTGCTCTAGCAATTGCGTGTCAGTGGTTTGGCCTCATGGTGATCTTATGTGTAAAATGCAGTTACATGATCCACTGCCGCTGGCTAGTTTACTGCAAAGAGGGACCGAGTGTGTAAATCTCTCCCACCAATACAGAGTCTCAGCATCACATGAACTCCAGTTGTGCCTCTTCACATTAGCTAATGCCAACAAGGTATGTTTAGCCCTCGGCTGAACTGCAGGGGATGTAGGAGGAACCTTCGCTTCTAGTGAAGTGAGAAACAGGCCCACCGGTATGTGGACACACTCCAGCAGCTGTTAGCCACATCCCAGCTATGAGTCAAATAATACCAATTGCCTTGTGTGGCTGTCTCAGGACAGTCAAAGGCACTGGAGTGGAGTCCTATCAGCAGCTGGTGATCCCTTTAAACAAGCACCTTTTGGCAACTCACGCAACCGGGTGGTCTCCAGAAGTAGGGGCTCCTGCAAATCTGGATTCAGTCCAATAGGGCGAGAAGGAGATGCAGGTACTGGGCCAGTCTCTGTCTCCAAATCATGCCCAGGCTATTCAGACAAAAAGCAAATGGAAAGGATACTTCACCATTAATAACAAATACAGAGAGAACACTTCACCGTTCATAACAGAGAGAGGAAACTTCACCATTAATAACAAATAAAGAGGATGCTTGTCAAAGGAACCTTGGTGAGTTACTGCAGTACATCGTGTAGATGGTACACACTGCTGTTACTGTGTGTCAGTGGTGGAGGGAGTGATTGTTTGTGGATGGGGTGCCAATCAAGTGGCTGCTTTTTCATGAATGTTGTCCAACTTCTTGAGTGATGTGGGAGCTGCACTCATCCAGGCAAGTGGGGAATATTCCATCACACTCCTGACTTGTGCCTTGTAGATGGTGGACAAGCTTTTGGGGAGTCAGGAGGTGAGTTACACACTGCAGGATTCCAAGCCTCTGACCTGCTTTTATAGCCACAGTATTTATGTAGCTAGCCCAATTCAGTTTTGGTCAATGGTAATCCCCAGAATGTTGATGGTATGACATTCAGTGATGGTAACGCCATTGAACGTCAAGGGGTGATGGTTAGATTCTCTCTTGTTGGATATGATCATTGCCTGGCACTTGTGTCATGTGAATACTACTCCTCAGTTATCAGCCCAAGTCTGAATCTCTTCCAGCAATTAATGCATTTGGACATGGACTGCTTCACTATCTGAGGAGTCACGAATGGTGCTGAATATTATACAATAATCAATGAACATCTCAACTTCTGTCCTTAAAATGAAAGGAAAGTCATTGATAAAGCAGCTGAAGATGGTTGGGCAAAGGACACTACCCTGAGGAACTCCTGCAGTGATGTCCTGGAGCTGAGATGACTGACCTCCAACAACCACAATCATTTTCCCTTGTGTGAGGTACGATTTTAATCCACAGAGAGTTTTCCCCCCGATTCCCATTGACTGCAGTTTTGCTAGGGCTCCTTGATGCCACACACAGTCAAATGCTGTCTTGATGTCAAGGGCAGTCACTCTCACCTCACCTTGGGAGTTCAGATCTTTCGTCCATGTTTGTATCAAGGCTGTAAATAGGTCAGGAGCTGAGTGGCCCTGGCGGAACCCACACTGTCAGTGAGCAGGTTATTGCTAAGCAAGTGCCGCTTGATAACACTGTTGATAACCCCTTCCATTACATTACTGATGATGGAGAGTAGACTGATGGAGTGGTAATTGGTTGGGTTGGATTTGTCCTGCTTTTTGTGTACAGGACATACCTGGGCAATTTTCCATATAGCCGGGTAGATGCCAGTGTTGTAGTTGTACTGGAATAGCTTGGCTAGGGGCGTGGTGAGCTCGGGAGCACAAGTCGTCAGTACTATTGCCGGAATATTGTCAGAGCCCAAAGCCTTTGCAATAAACATTTCTTGATATCATGTGGAGTGAATCAAATTGGCTGAAGACTGGCATCTGTGATGCTAGGGACCTCCGGAGGAGGCCGAGGTGGACCATCCACTCGGTACTTCTGGCTGAAGATTGTTGCGAATGCTTCAGCCTTACCTTTTGCACTGATGTGCTGAGTTCCCTCATCATTGAGGATGGGGATATTTGTGGAGCCTCCTCCAACAGTGAGTTGTTTAATTGTCCACCACTATTCACAACCAGATGTGGCAGGACTGCAGAGCTTAGATCTGATCCATTGTTTATGGGGTTGCTTAGCTCTGTCTATCCCTTGCTGCTTATGCTGTTTGGCACACAAGTAGTCTTGTGTTATAGCTTCACCAGGTTGACACCTCATTTTTAGGCATGCCTGGTGCTGCTCCTAGTATGCCCTCCTGCACTCTTCACTGAACCAGAGTTGATCCCCTGGCTTGGTGATAATTGTAGAGTGGGGGATATGCCGAGCTGTGAGGTTACAGATTGTGTTTGAGTACAATTGTGCTGTTGCTGATAGCACACAGCACCTCATGGATGCCTAGACTTGAGTTGCTAGACCTGTTTGAAATCTATTCCATTTAGCACAGTGGTAGTGCCACACAACATGATGGAGGGTATCTTCAATGTGAAGACCGGACTCCACAAGGACTGTGCAGTGGCCCCTTCTACCGATACTGTTATGTACAGATGCATCTATGACAGGTACATTGGTGAGGACAAGATCAAAAAGTTATTTCCCTCTTGTTGGTTCCCTCACCACCTGCTGCAGATCCAGTCTAGCAGCGATGTCCTTTAGGACTCAGCCAGTTTGGTTAATAGTGGTGCTACTGAGCCACTGTTGGTGAAAGACATTGAAGTCCCCCATGCCCTTGCCACCCTCAGTGCTTCCTACAATTGGTGTTCAACATGGAGGAGCACTGATTCATCAGCTGAGGGAGTGCGGTACATGGTAATCAGCAGGAGGTTTCCTTGCTCATGTTTGACTTGATGCCATAAGACTTCATGCACTCCCAGAGCAACTCCCTCCCAACTGTATGCCACCTTCGTTGGGCCTGTTCTGTCCTGGGGTTGGGATAGGATATATCCTAGAAAGGTGATGAGGTCATTGCATGGCAGGTATGATTCCGTGAGGATGACTATGTCAGGCTGTTGCTTCACTAGTCTGTGAGACAGTTCTCTCAATTTTGGCACTAGGCCCCAGGTGTTAGTAAGGAGGACTTTGCAGGGCCTATAGGGCTGAGTTTGCCGTTGTCGTTTCTGCTGCCGAGGTCAATGCCGGGTGCTCTGTCCTGTTTCATTCCCTTTTCACTTTTCCGTATTGGTTTTCTGTTACAACTGAGTGTCTCGCTCAGCCACTTCAGAGAGCTTTTAACAATCAGTCACATTGCTGTGGGTCTGGAGTCACATGTAGGCCAGACCGGGTAAGGACGGCCAATTTCCTTCCCTAAAGGGCATCAGTGAACCAGATGGATTTTTATGACACTCGACAATGGTTTCATGGTCACAATTACTGAGATGAGCTTTTCATTTCTTATTTATTAGTTGAATTTAAATTCCACCAGCTGTCATGGTGGGATTTGAACCTGAACATTAGTCTGAGTCTCTGGATTGTCAGTCCTGTAACAATGCCAATACTGCCTCCCCTCAGTCCACCGCCTCCGTTCATGCCATGCTTTTCCCCATATCACTCTCTGTCTCCACTATCACCCTGTCTGCTAATGTTTCCTGCTCCTTTCTCCATTTTGGGTGTCTCTCCTTCTCCTTTGTTAACCTTTCTCTAGTCCTTCATGTCTGTCGCTCCCCTCCCCCTCACTCACTTCCCTATTTCCCTCTCTCCACATCTCTATTTTTATCAACTTGCTCAACTTCTCTCCCTCACCTTTTCCCACCATCACCCGATATCATTTATGTTTGAACCGAGAGGTGGGAATAGTCAGGAAGACAGGGCCAGGCTGCGGGGAAGAGGGAGGCCCCAGAAGCAGGAATAAAGCAGGAAGTAAAAAAACCAGGAATGGTCCACGGGATGATATGGGGTTGACTGGGAAAGTGGAAGCAGCTGGGGGTTGGAGAGTGGGCAAAACAACACAAAATCTCATTGCTTCATTACCAATGGGACAGTACCACTCCCGCTGCACATCCCCACTCCACCCCAGTTAACCTGGCCGCCAGTGGGAGATTCCAGTCTGACTGGACATACCAGCCGTGTGGTTCGTCCCTTTCGTGATCGTGTTAAAAGTCTTCTTCATTACGTCGTAACGTTCCTTTCCCAGGCGGTTGAGGTAATCCCAGTTTTCCACATTCAGATAGTCCGTTATGAACTGCTGTCTGGAAGCCATCTGCATGGTGTCACTGTCATAATAGGATAACATTACTTCATTGAGCATTGCCACACCTACAAACTCAGGGTGATCAGGAATGCCGGAGGTTCCCGTGTACAGCACTGTGAAGGAGTCAGTGTCTGTTAAAGAAGCAAATGAAGGGATTGGTTAATAAGGAATCAATGATATTTTCCAAACAGCACCAACTGATCAAGATGAATGACAACCACATAGTGACAATCTCCTGTAGTCCCTCACTTCGTTTTAACACCAGGATCCTGTCTGAAATGAGAAACTAGGTTTCTTTTTGATTCATGGGATGTGGGCATTGCTCGGCTAGGCCAGCATTTATTGCCCATCTCTAATTGCCCTTGGTCAGTGGGCATTTAACAACCAACCACATTGCTGTAAGTCTGGAGTCACATGGAGGCCAGAACAGCAGATTTCCTCCCCTAAAGGACATTAGTGAACCAGGTGGGTTTTTACAACAATCGGCAATGGTTTCATGGTCATCATCAGACTTTTAATTCCAGGTTTTTACTGAATTCAATTTTCACCATTTGCCATGAAGGGATTCAAACTCAGGACCCTGGAGCATTATTTGGGGTCTCTGGATTACTAGCCCAGTGACAATACCAATACGCCACCACCTCCAGCTCACAGCAGCAAAGGAGATATGAGCAGCAACCTGATGAATCAGCTCCTGTTCCCAGAGGGTGGAAGATGGGAGGCTGGCCAGGAGGTCATTGGAAAAGTGATTATGCTGGTGACAAAAAGATGGATGAGAATTTCGGCAGGAGGTGAGGGGGGCGTGGAGATGAGAGAAAGACACTGAGCTGGAAATCGATGGCCTCGGTGATGGAGAGGCTGTAATGGAGGACTTTAGAAGTGTAATCACTGTGGGAAACACGGCAGTGAACCTGTGCACAGCAAGATCCCACAAAGCCAGTGTGACAATGACCAGATAAGCTGTTTTCGGTCATCCAAAAGGTGGCACATTTGACAGTATCGCACTCCCCCCACACTGCACTTGAGGTTCCGTTTAAATAATGTTCTTGACTTTCTGGAGTGGGGTTTGAACCCACAACCTCTGACTCAGGGGCAGTGTGCTACCAACTAACAACCAACAACCAATGGGGCTGGGAGCTCAGCTCAGGGTCAAACAGTTCACCAAGGTTTGATTCAGCCTGAGACAATGATCAGGGAGGAGGGTGGAATCAGTGCAAGGGAATGGAGCTTGTGCTGGTGATCAAAGGCATTGACTTCAGATTTTCCAAGGTTTCATTCAAGAAAATTGCAGATGATCCAATACAGAATGCCAAACAATTTAGAGACTGTAAAGAAGCTGAGAGAGGTCAGAGCGATGTTGACCTGAATGTTGTCGGTGTACATGTGGAGGCTGATGCTCTTATGTTTGGATGGGGTCAGCGAGGGGCAGTAAGTTGATGAGAAACAGGAGAGGAGAAAGAATAAATCCTTGGGGGACCCAAGAGGTCACGGTGTGGGAGCAGGAAGAGAAGCCATTACAAGCAGCAGGGGAAGGAGACACAGAATGTTAGCAGAATAGGGACACATCATAATACAGTAAAACAATCAAGTCAGAGTGAGTCCAGCTACGTTAAGCTTCAAGGCAGTAAGGGAAGACTGGATGGCCTCTACTTAATGCCCGCAATATTACAGGGAAATGGATGAGTTAAGGGTGAGGGTTGACACGTGGAATTGTGATATAGTAGCCATCACTGAGACATGTTGAGGGAGATATAGAATCTTCAGGTGAGACAGGGGAGGGAGTAAAAGAGGAGGAGGCATTGCATTATTAGTTAAGGAGTCAGTTACTGCAGTAAGGAGAGATGATATCTTGGAGGGGGCATCGAATGAAGTTTTGTGGGTAGAGCTTATGAATAAAAAAGGGGCAGCCACATTGTTAGGTGTTTATTATAGACCCCCAAGTAGTCAGTGGGAAACTGAGGAGCAAATATGTGCACAATTTGTGGAGGTGTGTAAAAGCAATAACAAGAGGGTAATTATATTAGGTGATTTCAACTTTCCCAACATTATTTGGGATAAACATAGTGTTAAGGGCTTGGATGGAGTGGATTTCTTGAAATGTGTACTGGAGAACTTTTTAGGTCAATATATAGAGGGTCCAACAAGGGATGGCGCAGTTCTGGACCTAATTCTGGGGAATGAAGCTGGACAGGTGGCTGAGGTGGTGGTGGGGGAGCATTTTAGTGATAGTGACCACAACATGGTACAGTTTAAGCTTGTTATGCACAAAGAAATCGACAAGTTGCAAAAAAATGTTTCGAATTGGCGGGGAGTGGATTTTAGTAAAATAAGGCACGATCTGGCTAAGGTAGACTGGGAACAGTTACTTGTGGGGAAATCTACACAGGAACTGTGGAGAGTGTTCAAAAAGGAAATGGGGAGGGTACGGGCTCAACATGTTCCCTCTAGGGTGATAGGAAGGAGTAACAAGCCCAGAGAACCCATGGATGACCAGAGATATTCAAGTTACAGTGAGAAGGAAAAGAGAGGATTTTAGCAGGTACAAGGGAAGCAAATCAGCAGAGGCATTAGCGGAGTACAGAAAGTGCAGGGTGGAGCTTAAGAAAGCAATTAGGAGAGCAAAGAGGGGATATGAGAAAGCTCTGGCTGGTAAAAGTAGAGAAAATCCCTAGATGTTCTATAAGTATATCAATGGGAAGAGGATAACCAGGGATAAAGAAGGGCCCATTAGGGACCAATGGGGCAATCTATGGGTGGAGCTAGAGAACATCGCCAGAGTGTTGAATGAATACTTCACATCCGTCTTCACCCAAGAGAATGAGGATGAAGCTATCGAGCTCGGGGAGAAAGACTGCAATGTTCTTAATCAAATTGATATAGGGAGTGACAAAGTATTGGAAGCTTAAAAGTGGACAAACCTCCAGGTCCAGATGATTTGTGTTCCAGACTGCTGAGGGAGACAAGGGAGGAGATCGCAGGGGCTCTGACCCAAATTTTTAATTCCTCTCTGGCCACGGGGGAGGTGCCAGAGGACTGGAGAACAGCTAATGTGGTTTTGCTATTTAAGAAGGGTTGTAGAAATAAACCGGGGAACTACAGGCCAGTGAGTCTCACATCAGTGGTAGGGAAACTATTGGAGAAATTTCTGAAGGAGAGTGTCTATCTCCACTTGGAGAGGCAAGGTTTGATCAGGGATTGTCAGAGGGAGGTTACGCCTAACAAATTTGATTGAATTTTTTGAGGAGGTGACCGGGTGTGTAGATGAGGGTAGTGTAGTTGACGTAGTTTACATGGATTTCAACAAAGCCTTTGACAAGATGCCACATGGGAGACTTATAAAGAAGATAAATGCACATGGGATACAGGGTAATTTGATAAGGTGGATTCAAAATTGACTTAGTTGTAGGAGGCAGAGGGTGATGACAGAAGGATGCTTTAGTCACTGGAAGCCAATGTCCAGTGGCATACCTCAAGGATCTGTGCTGGGTCCCCTATTATTTGTCATTGCTCTAAATAACATAGATGACTACCTGGGGAGCAGGATTGGTAAGTTTGCAGATGACAGAAAGATTGGCTGGGTGGTTAAGTGAAGTTGAGTGTCTTGGGCTACAGGAAGATATAGATGGGGTGGTCAAATTGGCAGATAAGTGGCAGATGGAATTTAACCCTGAAAAGTGTGAGGTGATACACTTTGGAAGGAGTAATTTGACAAGGAGGTATTCAATGAACAGCATGACACTAGGAAGCACTGAGGAAAAAAGGGACCTTGGCGTGTGTGTCCATAGATCTCCGAAGGCAGAGAGGAATGTTAGTGGGGTGGTGAAAAAGGCATATGGGACACTTGCTTTTATCAATCGAGGCATAGATTACAAAAGTAGGGAAGTCATGTTGGAGTTATATAGAACCTTGGTGAGGCAACAGCTGGAGTATTATGTGCAGTTCTGGTCGCCACATTATAGGAAGGATGTGATTGCACTGGAGGGGGTGCAGAGGAGATTCACCAGGATGTTGCCTGGGATGAAATATTTAAGTTATGAAGAGAGGTTGGATAGACTTGGGTTGTTTTGGTTGGAGCAGAGAAGACTGAGGGGCGACCTGATCGAGGTATACAAGATGATGAGGGGTTTGGACAGGGTGGATAGGGAGCAGCTATTCCCCTTAGTTGAAGGGTCAGTCACAAGGGGACATAAGTTCAAGTTGAGGGGCAGGAGGTTTAGGGAAGATGTGAAGAAAAACTTTTTTACCCAGCCAGTGGTGACGGTCTGGAATGCACTGCCTGGGAGGCTTGTGGAGGTGGGTTGCCTCACATACTTTCAAAAGTACCTGGTTGAGTGCTTGGCACGTCATAACATTCAAGGCTATGGGCCAAATGCTGGTAAATGATATTAGGACGGTAGGTCAGGTGTTTCTCACGTGTTGGTGCTGACTTGATGGCCAAAGGGCCTCTTCTGCACTGTGAGATTCTGTGATCCTGTGATATCAGTGATGAGCCTAATGGGTACAATAACATGCTATACACTGTAACAACAGGTTCAAACACTGACCATGTGCAGCAAATAGATACCCCCGCTTGGTGGGAAGACCTATGGAATTGGGGTTTGAATGTACAGGTACACCCAGTGATGAGGATCATCTCCCATGTTTTGGTTATCGGCCAGTTGGTGATGGTTCTAAGCTTACCATACTTGCTTTATCACACCAGGAGGACACATGAACAGCTGTGCACGCGGCTGCACTTTAAATATGGTGCCCATTGTGATGAAGCAGCGAGTTGATGGCGTGGCGGGCGAATGAGATCCGCCCACCATCCAAACGGCCTGTTTCCCAGGAATACATAATTAATGAGGCAGGATTGGGATGATACAGCGTGAAAAGCCACCATTGCCGCCAGTGGGTAAAACGTCCTTTTTCCCACCCACTACTGCACCTAGTGTCAAATCTGGGATGGTTCTGTCCTCAGTGAGTGTGTCTCCAATGGCAACTGAATTGTACCACCACTTGATATCATCCACCCCTGACCTACCCATAAACCCGTTAACAGGATCTTCACTTCATTACCCATTAAATCTTCAATTAAAATTTAAATGATAAAAATTGCAAGAACTCTACAAACCCTGTCAGATTGTGTGAACTCATTCCATTTGTTTCGACATTGCTGTGCAGACCATGGAACAGTGCAGTTAGCAGTCACACTCTCTGTCACCTCCTTCCACACCAAGACACTAACTTTACTCGGTAACCCACACTTCTCATTACTGAGACACTTCAGCTCCACCTCACTGGCAAATGTGTTGAAGTTTGATTCACTAAAGTTATGACACGTCTTCCTCTCGTCTGTCTTTTTCTCTGTCATCCTCTTGTCTGTAAATAAGTGAATAAACGCTGATGGAAAGTAGTGAATGATGCTGACATTTGGTATGAACTCACCCTGTTCACATTGAACTGAACCTCAACAACTGCCCATTCCAAGACCCACAAGCTGCTGAGTGAATGAATGAAACCTTTCTTGTGAAATCAGTAAAGAAGAATTCAGACAAGTCAACTACTGACAATTATTTATTGACAACAAACCACAACTATCAGCACTTTTAGTGAAACATTGAGGATATAAATGATTTTCATCTCCGTAAATATATTTTAGTAATACAATTTATACATGTACATTTTATAACAGTGTAAATTTGACATTACATAAAGTGCAAAATAGATCAGCTTCTATCAATATAAAATGTGTCTCTCTCAGTTGCCTCATGACATTTACTCTGTTCAGGTCAATCACTCAACCTGAGTAAGTTGTTGAAGATAAGAAAGTGTGATGGAAAATCATCCCTGAAGTTCCCTTCGACTGTGAGAGCCGTCATATTGTGGATACTGGATAGAAACACTACTTGAGAAAGTCTCAATTGAAGAATCAGGATCCCAACCTGGTGGATCCAGGATCCACTGTTCAATCTGTGGAAGCACATTCCCAGGAAAAATAGATCTCCATCATCAAAGCACTCAGTGTAAACAATGAGCTGTGATTCTGTCTGTCTGCTGTGATATGGAAGGATGGACGATGATGTCCATGTTCACACTAGAACAGGCAAATCCAGTTATTCATCAATGAGGCTCTGGGAATGTCCTGCAGTGGAACACAGTAAACCCACGAGGTAAGGAATGGACAGAAACAGGACAATCGGTTCAGGGTCAGGAGGGCAGTGAAATTAGTCTGACAAGTTTTAACAGTGTCTGGGAGGGTGAGACAGCGTCAGAAGAGCAGTGAATTTAGTCTGACAGGTTTTAACAGTGTCTGGGAGGGTGAGACAGGATCAGAAGGGCAGTGAAATTAGTCTGACAAGTTTAACAGTGTCTGGGAGGGTGAGACAGGGTCAGAAGGGGAGTGAAATTAGTCTGACAGGTTTTAAAAGTGTCTGGGAGGGTGAGACAGGGTCGGGGGGGGAGTCAAAAAGTTACAACAATATCAATGCGGGAAATATTGAAATGTCACTCACTGAATCAGGAAGGTTCTTGAACGGAGAGATCAGAAGCTGTGAAAATAAAAACAGAATGCAAAAAATGGAATAAAATATAAAAATCGATAGTGTGAGATATTCTGTATCACTCACTGGGCCCAGGATTCAATCACCTCCCAGCATTAACTAAACTGGATCACACATGATAAATGAGCACAAAGGGAGCAGATGGTGAGGGGAAGGTGGGTGAGGGACTGGAGGCTGAGGGTGCAGAGACAGGGTGTGGAGAGTGAGTAAGTGGAGGGTAAGTGAGTGGAGGATGAGGTGTGAAGGGTGAGGGAATGGAGGCTGAGGGAATAAAAGCGTCAGGAATTGAAGGGTGACGGAATGAAGGATGAGCGATTGAAGGATGTGGGTTTGGAGGTTGAGTGTGTATAGATAGGGAGTGGAAAGTGAGGGAATAGAGGGGACAGCAAGTGGAGGGTGAGGGATTGGAGGTTGAGGGAGTGGAAGCTGAATGAGTGGAGGCTGAGTGGAGGCTGAGTGTGTATAGATGGGGAGTGGAGGCTGAGGGAATAGAGGGGACAGCAAGTGGAGGGTGAGGGACCATAAGATATAGAAGCAGGCTACTCGGCCCATTGAGTCTGTTCCACCACTCAATGAGATCATGGCTGATCTGATAATCCTGAACTCCACTTTCTTGTCTTTTCCCCATAACCCTTGGTTCCCTGACTGATTAAAAATCTGTCTATTTTAGTCTTGAATATACTTAACAGCCCAGCCTCTACAGCCCTCTGTGGTAAAGAATTCCACAGATTGACTACCCTCTGAGAGAAGAAATTCCTCCTCATCTCTGTTTTAAATAGGTGACCTCTTACTCTGAGATTATGCCCTCTGGTCATAGACTCTCCCACAAGGGGAAACAGCCTCTCAGCACCTATCCTGTCAAGCCTGTAAGAATCTTATATGTTCCAATCAGGTCGCCTCTCATTCTCCTAAACTCCAATGAGTACTGGGCCAACCTATTCAATCTCTCCTCATAAGAAAACCCCTCCATACCCAGGATCAACCTAATGAACTTTCTCTGGACTGCCTCCAATGCCAGTATATCTTTCCTTAGATAAGGAGACCAAAACTGTTCACAGTATTCTAGGTGTGATCTAACTAGTGCCTTGTATAGTTTTAGCAGGGCTTCCCTATTTTTATACTCCATCCCCTTTGATATAAAGGCCAAAGTTTCATTTGCCTTCCCTATGATCTGTTGAACTTGTATGCTAGCTTTTTGGGATTCATGCACGAGGACCCCAGTCCCGATGTGCTGCACCTTTCTGCAGTCTTTCTCCATTTAGATAATATACAGCTTCTCTATTCCTTCTGCCAAAGTGCATAACCTCAAACTTTCCCACATAAACTTCCATCTGCCAAATTTTTGCCCACTCCCTTAACCTGTTTACATCCCTCTGTAGACTCCTTGTGTCATCCTCATCACTTGCCTTCCCACCTATTTTGTGTCATCTGCAAACTTGGCGATAGTACATTCACTTCCCTCACCCAAGTCATTAATAAATATTGTAAATAATTGTGGCACCAACACTGACACCTGTGGCACTCCACTGATTACAGGTTCCCATCCTGAAAATGTACCCCATATCCCAACTCTCTGTCTTCCATTAGTTACCCAATCCTCTACCCATGCTAATATACTACCCCCAACACCATGGGCTCTTACCTTATTAAGTAGCCTTATGTGTAGTACCTTATCAAATGCCTTTTGGAAATCCACATATATCACATCTGCTGTCTCCTCAAAGAATTCTAATAAATTTATCAGGTATGATTTCCCCTTCATGAAGCCATGCTTACTCTGCTTGATTAGATTATGTATTTCTAAATGCTCTGCTACAACATCCTTTATATTTGACTCCTACATTTTCCTAATGACAGATGTTAAGCTAACTGGCCTATTGTTTGCTGTTGTTTGTCTGCTTCCCTTTTTGAATAAGGATGTTCCATGTCCCAATCCTCTAGGACTTATCCAGAATCTAAGGATTCTTGGACGATTATTACCAGTGCATCCACTATCTCTGCAGCTATTTCCTTTAATATCCTAGGATGCAGCCCATCAAATCCAGGTGATTTATCGGCCTTTAGCCCGATTAGTTTCTCTAGTACTTTTTCTCTAGTGATAGTTATTGTATTTATTTCCTCCCACCTTTTGCCCCTTGATTATTTAGTATTTTGGAATGTTATTAGTGTCTTCTACTGTGAAGACTGATGCAAAGTATTTATTCAACTCCTCTGCCATTTCTTGGTTCCCAATATTATTTCCCCAGCCTCATTCTCTAAGGGGCCTATGTTCACTTGGCCTCTCTCTTCCTTTTTATATCTTTAAAGAATCTCTTCCTGTCAGTTTTTATATTATTTACTAGTTTACCCTCAAAGTTTATTTTCTCTCTCTTTATTTTTTTTTGTCATCTTCTATTGGTTTTTAAAACTTTTCCAATCTGGCTTACCACTAATCTTTGCCACATTGTATGCTTTATCTTTCATTTTGATACTATCCTTAGCTTCCTTGATTAACCATGGTTGGTTTATCCCCCTCCTACAATCCTTCTTCCTCACTGGAGTATATCTTTGTTGTGAGTCATGAACTATTTTCTTAAACGTCTGCCATTGTTCACCAACCGTCTTTTCTGCTAAACTCTTTTCCCAGTTCACTCCAGCCAACTCTGCCCTCATTTCCTTGTAATTATCCTTATTTAAGTTTAGTAAGGATATTTCCAAACTAAGTTTCTCACTCTCAAACTGAATGCTAAATTCCACCATGTTATGTCATTGTTTCCTATGGAATCTTTGAATCTGAGGTCATTTATTAAACATGCTTCGTTCAGAATACCGGATCCAAAATAGCCTGATCTCTGTTTGGATTCACAACATATTCTTCGAGGAAACTGTCCAGAATACACTTTATGAACTCTTGCTCGTGGCTACCTCTGTCTATTTGATTTTTCCAATCAATATGGAGATGAAAGTTGCCTATGATTAACATACTACCTTTTTTACATACCCTTATTATTTCCTGATTCATTTTCTGTCCTATAGTATAGCTACTGTCAGGGGGCATGTAGACTACTCCCACCAGAGTCTTCTTCCCCTTACTATTTCTTACCTCCACCCATATGGATTCTACATCTTCCGATCCAAGATCCTTTCTTGCTATCATACCTATTCCATCTTGTCCTAACAAGATACTCCACCCCCCTTTCCTTCCTGCCTGTCCTTTCAAAAAGTCACATACCCCTGAATATTTATTTCCCAGCTTTGAACTCCTTATAACCACGTCTCCATAATGGCTATACGATCATACCCATTAACCTTAAGGGATCAAAGGATATGGGGAGAAAGCGGGCGCAGGCTATTGAGTTGGATGATCAGCCATGATCATGATGAATGGCGTAGCAGGCTCACAGGACCGAATGGCCCACTCCTGCTCCTAGATTCTATTTTTCTAACCTCTAATTCTGCTGTTAATTCATTTATTTTGTTCTGAATACTATGTGCATTTAAGTAAAGAGCCATTAATTTTGCCTTTTTACATTTTTTTCCCCCTTTGACGCTATTTGCTGCATTTTTTTAATGTTTGTACCCTCTGTCCCTTCCTGTGACACTCTGGGTATCATTACCTAAATAGCTGCCCTGCAAAGCTGCCATATTGTTTTACTTTGTAAGCCTACATATCCCCTTTTCAGAACCCTCCCCCCTCTAATTAGTTTAAAGTCCTCTCTACAGCCCGAGTTATTTGATTTGCCAGGACACTGGCCCCAGCACGGTTCAAGTGAAGCCGATCCCACTGGAACAGCTACTTTCTACCCCAGTTCTGGTGCCAGTGTCCCATGAACTGAAACCCATTCCTCCCACACCAATCTCTGAGCTACGCATTTAACTCCTTGACTTTATTTACCCTATGCTAATTTGCCTGTGGCTCAGGTAGCAATCCCGGGATTATTACCTTGGAAGTTATGCTTTTTAATTTAGCTCCTAACTGTTCAAATTAGTGGAGTCTGAGGGAGTGGAGGTATCAGAAAGTGGAGGGTGAGGTAGTGAGGGAAGAGAGAATGCAGGTTGAGGGAGTAGAGGGTGAGAGTCTAGCTGAATGAGTTGATGGTGAGAGATGGGATGGTGAGGGGGAGGTTGGCGGGGGGAATGGAAGGTGAGGGAATGGAGGGTGAGTGAGTGGAGGGTGAATGAGTGGAGGGTGAATGAGTGGAGGGTGAGTGAGTGGAGGGTGAATGAGTGGAGGGTGAGGTAGTGAAGGGAGAGAGAATGCAGGTTGAGGGAGTAGAGGGTGAGAGTCTAGCTGAATGAGTTGATGGTGAGAGATGGGATGGTGAGGGGGAGGTTGGTGGGGGGATGGAAGGTGAGGGAATGGAGGGTGAGTGAGTGGAGGGTGAGTGAGTGGAGGGTGAGTGAGTGGAGGATGAATGAGTGGAGGGTGAGTGAGTGGAGGGTGAGTGAGTGGAGGGTGAATGAGTGGAGGGTGAGTGAGTGGAGGGTGAGTGAGTGGAGGGTGAATGAGTGGAGGGTGAATGAGTGGAGGGTGAGTGAGTGGGGGGTGAGTGAGTGGAGGGTGAGGTGCAAAGGGTGAGTGAATGGCGGCTGAGGAAATAGAAGGGTCAGGAAGTGGAGGGTGAGGCAATGAAGGATGAGGGAATAGAGGGTGAGGGAATGGAGACTGTGTGCCTGTAGATAGGGTGGAGGGTGAAGGAGTGGAGGATGAGGGATTGGAGGGTGTGGGAGTGCAGGGTGAAGGAGCGCAGGGTAGGAGACTGAAGCTGAGTGAGTGGAGGGTGAGGTGTGGAGGGTGATGGAGTGGAGGCTGAGGGAGTGGAGCGATCAGCAAGTGGAGTTGAGGGAGTGAAGAGTGAGAGGAGGTTGAAGGAGTGGAGGGTGAGGGAGTGGGCTGTGAGGGAGCAGGGTGTGAGGGTGTTGAGGGTGAGGGAGAGGAGGGTCAGGTTCCCTCATGTGCAACCCTGAGTTACTCCCAGGAGGATGTAATTCAACTACTTTCAATCCCTCCTATTTCATTCCCAACAATCTGTCCCTCAGTCACTTACTCTGAGCTGTCGTGTAGGTCACACTTGGTGAATCTGCAGAAGCAAAATAAATGTCAGAATGGGGAATAATCCATTATCAGAGAGTGAGAACACAACAGGTGTGAGGGAATGGAGATTGTGTAAGAAATACTCAATCCCACACATCCCTCCATCCTTACACTTTATGGAGATCCTGTCGATCTCTTCCATTCCATCAATATTCAGTAGGTGAGGATGTGAGTGTGTGTGGTGGGTTTAATGATCAATATTAGACCTGGTCTGGGCCGATCACACAAAGGAAGATCAGACAGGGAACAAGACATGTTTATATGTGTGTATCTGTGTGTGGGAATTAAATCAGTTCCATTCAACACTGTGTCCTGTACTCCCAGTACTGGAGGTTCCCCCACACTCACTCTGTCCCCTCAGTTCTACATTCCCCTCTCTCTCACTCTCCCCTCTCAGTGTCCTGTACTCCCAGTACTGGAGATTCCCCCACACTCACTCTGTCCCCTCAGTTCCACATTCCCCTCTCTCTCACTCACCCCTTCAGTGTCCTGTACTCCCACTACTGGAGATTCCCCCACACACACTCTGTCCCCTCAGTTCCACATTCCCCTCTCTCTCACTCTCCCCTCTCAGTGTCCTGTACTCCCAGTACTGGAGATTCCCCCACACTCACTCTGACCCTCAGATCTACATTCCTCTCTCTTGGATTCTTACCTCTCCGATGTCTTTTGCAAATGAACACTCCAATTATCCCGAGTATAAAAATTCCAGCGCTCACTAATCCTGATACAATTCCAGGATGCAGGAGTTGTCCACTCTTTTCTGGGATTTCTGAAACACATTTTAATAACATGAGGATTGTCTCTCTGTTCCCGGATCCATCTACGGTGCTGCCTTGTCTGCAATGAGTGCTATCTTTGCCTGCATTTGAGTGCTTCAGTTGGAGTTTGCTGAATGAGGGAGTTAGTGAAGAGGGGATGAGGTGATCCTTTCAGTTTCAACCTTTCCTCAGACAGAAGTGCAGCGACCTTGGTAAGTAGGACTTGGTGAGTGTTTCTACAGCCCTTAATATTCTCTAAACTAGTGGAAGTAATATGAAATAGAATAATTTAAGGGTAAATCATGGCAGGGCAGCTAAGTCATATGGAATGCTCCTCCTGTGCAATGTGGGAAGTCAGGGGCACTTCCAGATTTCATGGTGACCATATGTGTAAGAAGTGTCTCCAGCCGCAGCTACTTGTAATCTGCTTTTTACATCTGGAGCAGCAGCTGGATCACTGTGGAGCATCCGCGGGGCTGAGATCTTCGTCGATGGCCCAACAGTGAAGTGGTCACACCGCAGGTGAAGAGTGCACAGACAGAAAGGGAATGGGTGACTGCCAGATAGAGTAAAGTCACTAGGCAGGTAGTGCTGAAGCCCCCTGGGTCCATCTCCCTCTCTAACAGCTTTTCCATTTTGGAAGGAGATGGTGTCTCGGGGAATACAGCAGGAGTCAAGTCTGTGGCACCACGAGTGGCTCAGCTGCACAGCAGGGGAGAAAACAGAGTGGGGGAGCAATAGTGATCATGGATTCTATTGTAGGGGGAGCAGATAGATGTTTCTGTGGCCACAGGTGTGACACCAGGATGGTTTCTCGCCTCCCTGGTTCCAGGGTGAAGGATGTCACTGGGCGGCTGCAGGACTTTCTGAAGGGGGAGGGTGAATAGCCAGGTTGTTGTCCATGTCGGTACCAATGACATGGGTAAAATAGAGATGAGGTCCTGCAAACAGAATATAAGGAGCTAGGAAATAAATTAAAAAGCTGGAACTCAAAGGTATTAATCTCAGGATTACTCCCAGTGCCGTGGGCTAGCGAGATCAGGAATAGGAAAATAGACCAGATGAATCCATGGCTGGCGGGATGGTGTAGGAGGGAGGGATTTAAATTCCTGAGGCATTGGGACTGATTTAGGGAAGATGGGACCTGTACAAGCTGGACAGTTAGCACCCCAGCAGGACTGGGACCAATATCCTCACAGGGTATTCCCTAGTACTGTGACGGAGGGATTAACATTGACAGATTAAATGAGTGAATTCCATCTGCCACAGTTTTCCCACTGTGGGGAAGTGTGGGATAATTTGGAATATTTTCCTCATGTTGAGAGTTTAGGAGCTGTAAAAAATCAGAGATGTGGATGGCCATGTACACAAATCACTAAAAGCGCATTTACTGTTATATAAAATCAATCAGAAAGGCTAATGGCCTGTTGTCCTTTATCTCAAGGGGGTTTGAACACAAAGTGAGGAAATGAAGCTTCAGTTTTACAGGCTTTGGTCAGACTCCATCTGGAGAATGACATTCAGTTCTGGACACCAAACCTCATCAGATATCTTGGCCTTAGAGGGGGAACAGTGTACATTCAGCAGAATAACTCCACAGCTCAGAGGGTTCAGTTATGAGGACAGGTTCTATATAGCTGACATGTATTTTCTTGTGTTTAAGAGGGTGAAGGATGATCTGATGGAGATGTCTAAAATGATAAAGGGAGTTGATAGGGTCGACAGAGAGAAACTATTTTCTCTGGTGATAGAATCCAGAACAAGAGAGAATCATCTTCAAATTAGAGTGAGGTCATTTAGAAGTGAAATCAGGAAGTGATTCTTCACAGAAAGGGCAGTGGACATCTGGAACTCTCTCCAGCAAGAGGCTGTGGGAGCTGGGGATCAACTGAAACTTTCGAGACTGAGATGAGGAGATTTTTGTTGGGTAAGAGCAGCGAGAGACTTGGAACAATAGTGGGTAAATGGAGCTGAGGTACAGATCAGTCAGGATCCCAATGAATGGTGGAGTAGACTCAAGTGGTTGAATGGCCTAGTCCTGTTTCTATATTCCACTTCTTAACCTGTCCCTTGGCATCGAGGATGACTTGCTTCCACTCCAATTCAGTGGGTTCTGAGATGGTCGATAAGTCCAATGTGCAATCTGCAGCCTCTGCCACATGCGGGACAGATAGTGCTTGAAGAACAATCAGGTAGATGAAGCCTTTAGAGGTGTTTGTTCTCTCTCTCTAATGCCTTGACTTTGCCTCTGCTTGCTCCTGATAAAGTCTCTCAATGTGTTCAGTGCCTTCCTGAATTAACCCTTCTTTTTAGTTGATCACAAGCGAGGCTCTCCAGTGATTCGGTGAGATGTTTCTCCTCTTCATGGATGCTTTGAAGATTTCACTCAAGGATTTCTCTGTCCTCTGGCATGTGATCCTCCATCCACAGCGGAACTGCTTTTGAGCAACTAGCACTCTGATGCTGTGTATGTTAGCTTGGAAGAGCACACTGTTGTTGCTCCGCCATTCTTGCCACTGGATATGGAGAATCTTGTGAGGGAACTAATGGTGATACTTCTCCAGTATTTTGAGGATCCTGTTGTCGGCTGTCCAAGTCTCTAGAGCATATAGGAGTGCAGGGATCACTGCTGTCTGATGAAGCATGATCTTAGTTTTGGGATTCAGAGCCTGATCAACAAATACTCTGTGGAAGCTACTGAGTAGAGACTTTAGCTTTCAGTGTGGTCAGTGAAAGATTTTCTCAATGTACATTTTGCGAGTCTGCAGATGATGCTTGTGTGTCTGCATAAACACACACACACACACACACACACACAGGCACACACACACACGCACAGACACACACATACATGCAAACACATGCACACACAGACATATGCACACACACACAGACACACGCACACACACACACACACACACACACACACACACACACATCCAGTACAGTTCCTTACCCCACTGATAGAGCTTGCTCTCTGCCAGGCTGCTGTGTTCAATTTGACAGGAGTATTGATCCTCATCCCCAGCATTTATTTCAATCTCTTTCTGGATCTGATGGGTCCCATTGTGGTTGGGTCGAACCCCCGAGGATAGTGTCTCAGACATTACCTCTCCATTCCTTAGCCAGCTCACCTCGATGTCTACAGGATAAAACCCAGTAACCAGGCAGGAGAGAGTGAGCAGCTTGTACTGACTACTGGGGTCACTTCTGGAGATGAACACTTCAGGCTGAACTGTAATGGGAAAGGGTGAAAACACAAACAATAGTCAGACACTGAATGGAATGGGAGAACGCTTTCATAGACCAGTGAAGTTAGATCAGAACATGGGAACTAAACTGAAAAAAATACCTTTCCTTTCAAAATATTCCTTTCCAGCTTGTGAACATTCTTTTAAATCCTGAACAAATCCTTGCTGCAAATGCTTTTTCCAATATTCATTCCAGGATTGATCCGAATTCCATTTGTCTTTAATCCTCACTGCATTCTGATTGGATGCGACCCAACTCATTCTGTCTGGCTCTAAACTAATATAGTCGTTTCCATCAAATCCAACTCGCATCGATCTCTTCATGGAGCCGTCTTCAGTGACCTCAACATTCATTATCCATTGGAAAATGTGGATTCCTGTCAGTGAACAGAGATCAATAATCAATTTTTCATGGAATGTCACAAACAGTCTGATCAGAGGGGAAAGGGGATTTAGTATCAGATAGAAATGGGGGATTAGAGTGAGTGGACTGTTAGTGATAGTCCAGTTATGGTCTAAGTTGACATGGTGAATTCTTCATTGTGTGAGCAGCAACATTGAGGCCTCCTCCCTACACACACATGCTCAGTAGTGTTAATACCTGTTGATTGTTCACCTCACATTCTCCATCCATGAGTGACGGCCTTTGTCCTTGATAATTTCCACGTTCTTATCTCACGGAGATATTGATTACAGACATTCCCATTCTCCTTTCACACTGCCTCCTGGATTCACACTGTCCATTCTGGAATACTGGAGAAGATACATTGAGACACAGCAAGAGGACAGGAATTCCCCAACAAGCTACCCCTTTCCTGGATGATCTCAACCAACTCACCATATTCTCAACTTGTTCAATCACAAACCCATCTCCTTATCTTCATCAATGTGAACACAACTTTGTAAATATCTCAATCAGAATAGGGAGAGGGACTGAATAACCCTCCATGGACCCCAGATTCATAGTGCTCCACACACTGTACACCCAGTGTCACAGTCTACAGTATAACTATAGCTGGTTACCAGCCTGGCACAGAAAAAGAAATACAATAAACCCTATATTTAAAAGCAACTTTGTGGACCACAGGATCTCCTGAAGCATTTTACAGCAGTCGCTGTTGTAATGTTGAAAATGAAGCCGCTAATTTGTATCCAGCATACTCATACGAACAGCAATGTGATAATAATCAGATTATGGCCTGTCACTTTTGGTGGAGTGGTAGGTGTGTCAGATTGCCACTCCCATCGTAGTTACTGACTTTGAAATCCAGCTCCTCCTCTCTTGTCCAACATTGTGACTCAACCCAGGTGAGAGACATGTTGCCCAGCAAGCTCCTGATGCCTGCAGTCAAGGGCAGCTCAGTGACAGATAAGTCAGCCTCACCCCCTTTTTACAGCACTAGCTGCAGTAACCAACTAAGTTATAAGGTCCATCAAGTTTAAAGTTCTTCGACAAGCCAGGGAGAAGGTAAGCATATAGGGCAAGTGGGCAGGTTTTGGACAAACTAAACCAAAAATTGCTGGAAAAACTCAGCAGGTCAGACAGCATCTGTGCAGAGAAAAACAGAGTGAACGTTTTGAGTCCATATGGTTCTGGAGGAGAGTCACATGGACTCGAAACGTTAACTCTGACTTTTTCTCCACAGTTGGGAGTCAGGTTGGGCCACGGTGTTGGAGTTGTTTTGGAGGAGGTGTCGGGGGGCTCAGGTCAGGCCAGGCAAGGTTGGTGGGCAGTGGGGTGGGTAGTTAGGGTTTGGGCTAATGGGGGATTTGGGGGAGTCCTGTGGGAGTGTCAGGTAGGCTAGACCTATGCGAGGTTGAGGTGTGATAGTTGGGGGAAGGGAATGTGTGGGGACCTGTGGGGGGTCAGCAGGGTGAGCCAAGTGCCGTGGGAGGGCCAGGGTGGGTCAGTGATATAGTTACCCAGAAGCTACGAGTGGTTTTAATTTTTCTAACCTTTTCTGGATAACTATTGATGTGAGACAGTCGGAACCATCCAAAGTTTGTGATTTAAGCCACATTTTCAGATGGTTCCCAGTGCAGGGCAATTGCCCATCTTTACCTGGGAACTTCCTGGGGAGGGGTCCCCAACTCATCTTTGAGGTACCCACTTAGTTACACTACCCCGGAGCTCAGACATTACAGCTCAAAGATTTCCTGTGATGTTGATTTAGTGATAAATGTTAAGCAGGACATCGGGGATAAGTCCCATGCTCTTCTTCGAAATAATGCCCTGGGATTGTTCACATGCAGCTGACAGGACAGACAGAAAATCAGTTCAGCATCTCACCTCAAAGACAGCACCTCCAGCAATGCAGCAGGCCCTCTCTCAGCACTGAGCTGGAGCACCAGCTCTGAGTTTTGTGCTTGTGCCTTGGAGTGAGGCCTGAACACACAGGGAGAGTCAGGGTATGTCCTCGGCCCAACCATCTTCAGCTGCTTCATCAATGACCTTCCTTCCATCATAAGGACAGAAGTGGGGATGTTTGCTGATGATTGCACAATGTTCAGCACCATTCACGACACGTCAGATACTGGTGAAGTCCATGTCCAAATGCAGCAAGACCTGGACAATGGCTGACAAGTGGTAAGTAACATTCACACTACTCAAGTGCCAGGCAATGACCATCTCCAACAAGAGAGAATCTAACCATCGCCCCTTGACATTCAATGGCATTACCATCACCGAATTCCCCCATTATCAACATCCTGGGGATTACCATTGAGCAGAAACTGAAATGGACTAGCTATATAAATACTGTGGCTTCAAGAGCAGGTGAGATGCCAGGAATCATGCGACGAGTAATTCACCTCCTGACTCCCCAAAGCCTGTCCACCATCTGCAAGGGACAAGTCAGGAGTGTGATGGAATACTCCCCACTTGCCTGGATGAGTGCAGCTCCCACAACACTCAACAAGCTTAACACCATCCAAGACAAAGCAGCCCGCTTGTTTGGCACCACATCCACAAACATTCACTCCCTCCAACACCAACGCACAGTAGCAGCAGTGTGTACCATCTACAAGATGCACTGCAGGAATTCACCAAGGTTTCTTAGACTGCATCTTCCAAACTCACGACCACTACCACCTAGAAGGACAAGAGCAGCAGATACATGGGAACACCACCACCTGGAAGGTCCCCTCCAAGTCACTCACCACCCTGACTTGGAAATATATCACCATTCCTTCACTGTCGCTGGGTCAAAATCCTGGAACTCCCTCCCTAGTAGCACTGTGGGTGCACCTACACCACATGGACTGCAGCGGTTCAGGAAGACAGCTCACCACCACCATCTCAAGGACGATTAGGGTTGGGCAATAAATGCTGACCTAGCCAGCGAAGTCCACATCCCAGGAATGAACAAAAAAAATTCACTTTGGACAGAGGGAAAAAGCACTGTGGAAACCGGACACCCAGGGCAGATACTGGGCAATTCTGCATCACTGATCTCACCGGATGTCTGGTTTGTGCTTTTCATCATTGTGTTCAGATTCTCCTTCGCCATATCTGACCGTGTATTCCCGAGACCTGTGAGATATTCCCAATATTCCACACTGAAAGATTCTGCCATGAACTGCTGCCTGGGGATCATCCGCATAATATTAGTGTCGTGGTAATTTAGTTGAACTCCGTTGACCAAGGCAACATTGGTAACCTCGGGAAAATCCTGAATGCTGGAGATTGCCGTGTATATTACAGTCAGTGAGTTAGTGTCTGTAAAACAGTTAACCAAGTAAAGGGAAAGGTTAATAAACATTTCCACACATGACCACCTGATCAAAGTGAGGCCCATCCACACAGTGACAATCTCCAATAATCCACCACTTTATCACAATGTCAGAATCCTGTCTGATATTCTAAACAGAATCTGATTAAACTGGGTCAGAATTAGATACTGCAGCCTCTCAGAACAGGGAGTAAACCAGGAATCAGAGTCACTCAGACACCCGATGGAGTCAGTGTGAATATGTCGGAGAGTCTGGGACACAATCCAGGGATTAGAGTGTTAAACAGAAGATCACTGATCTGGTACAGTAACTGGGACACATCTGGTCTATCATTAACCTGGAACAGTAAGCTGGGACACACCCAGTCTATCACTAACCTAGAACAGTAACCTGGGACACAGCTGGTCTATCACTAACCTGGAACAGTAACCTGGGACACACTCAGTCTATCACTAACCTGGAACAGTAACCTGGGACACAGCCGGTCTATCACTAACCTGGAACAGTAACTTGGGACACATCTGGTCTATCAACAATCTATAAACTAACCAGGGAACATCTGGAGAGAGATACTGAGGAGACCCTCCCGACCAGGGAACATCTGGAGTGTGATATTGAGGAGATCCTCCTGATCAGGAAACACCTGGAGCGAGGAATTCAGAATAACCTGAGGGCAGGTCTGTTGGTTATCATCATAACCAGGGAACATGTGGTGTGAGTGAATTCTGGATTGAAATGAAGAGAAAGAGGAATATTTGGGAGGATGAAGTGTGATACCATAGGAGGGGACAGTCACTGTATGAACAGTCTGACTGTCAAACAGGGTGATGGACAATCCAGAGCAGGATCTCCACTGTCCCTCACAGAGCTTTTTAATCACCCCTTTATACAGGGTCAGGAGGATGTTGGTGGTCTGAGATAACCTGGTCTATTCAACCGGAAGTGCATCACAGCTCACCATGGGGTGGGTTAAACATGGGTTATCCTTCTCCTCTCCGTAGTGTTTTGAAGATGTTAGACCAGGAGTGATGAAACTGTTTTGCTTCTCCCAATTGGTGTGCCGTAAAATTGTCCAAAATTAAAAGATTCCAATTAACCCCAGAGAGAGAGAGAGATTGAGAATGAGAATGGAGGGCTGAGTTCTGTACTTACCGGGAGAGACCCAGGAAAAACACAGGGAGATGGAGAAAAGGATCAGCAACATTCTGGGAATCCACTCTCCCTGTTCCAATCAGGGACTGGGAATGAAACACTCTGAGGGGGGAAACTAATCCTGTTCATAAACTGGGAAAAACAACACAAAGCTTGATCATTTCCTGATTACACAACCAGAGGGTGTATGATTGGTTAGTCTCAAAAAAATACCCAATTGAATGGATAAACTATCCCTTGTCACCATTTACCAGGAGGATCAAACACAGACACAGTGAGATTCAGGCTGGGAAACAGAAAGTAAAAGCTGAAATTTCAGCAGGAAGCAGGATCCGGGTGTGTTTTGGGGTCAGGAAGCTGCCTCCGGTGGGAAAGTGATGAAAGTTCAGATTTCCACAGGGTTGCCCCTGTAAGTGATATGGAGACAGGTTCCCTGTCCACTTAGAGCCAGTGGGGGTGGGGATGGAGCTGGGTCAGATGAAGTGTGGGACTGATTGACACTCCCCACGACAGACATCACTGAAGCTGCTGCTTGTCCTCAAGGAGAAGCTGGTGCTTGTGCCAAAGCTGCCACAGCAGCAGAGGGAAGTGAGATGGCACAGGAGAGATGGAGGCCCTGGCACCTGGGACAGGGCTGCCCCTCACTTCATCGATGCCAACCTGGATGTAATGCTGGAGGCTGTGAGGGAGAGGAGGGAGGTGATCTTCCTGGAGGGTGGCAGGAGAAGGGCAGGGTGTCACACAGGGCACTAAGTGGGTCACTGGGGGGTGTTCTTACTGTCTCTCTCTCTCTACTGTTTTCCTCTCTTTACACTGTGTAAATGATGACAGTTTAAGTCAGACGCTGGGGACTCTGGTTATTGCTGCAGAGACAGGAAAAGTGGGATGAGGTGGTGAAAGAGATAGTGGGATCCTCCACAGTGAGGGGAAAGCCTCTGGACAGATGTTCTCCCATCATTGATGGCCAGTGATGAGATATTCCAGGCTGCCTCTTCTATACCTGTATTAGCACGGGGATCTCAGAATCCCTTCCATGTCCTGCCCCTCACCCTGGGTTTGGGGGTGGGGGGGGGGGGTGGTGGGGGGGGGACGGATTCAGCTGAAACGTTCCTGAATCAGGAGATTCCTGACATTCATGACATCCTCACGACCCCTTCACACCCCCAGCTGTACCCGGCCGCCTCACTGTGCAGCCAGGTCACCTCTCTGTTCAGTGTCATCTCCCTCCACCTCCACTTCCTCCTCCTCTCTCACCTCCTGTTCCTCCCCCCGATGAACTGTCTCCTTCCAGGGCCTCACTATCATCAGGGTCCACTCCTCTCTGGAGGGCCATGTTATGGAGAGAGCAGCAGACCACCACAGTGACCGAGACCCCTGCAGGAGGGTATTGGAGGATCCACCCGACCCATTCACACACCAGAGTCACATCTTCAGAAACCCGATACCCTGATCAATGTTTCTCTGAGTGAGTCGGTGACATTGGGTGTATCACCTCTGTCCCTCTGTCTGGGACTCCAGGGATTTCCCTTGTCCCCTCAGATCCGTCCACACACTGTGGGGGTTGGAGTGAAGATGTGAGGCAGACTGGACTGGGGGAGGATGAAACACCATTCCAGCTGCCAGGAGAGAGAGCATGCACACATGGAGGGAGCTCTTGTTGTGGTCACAGACCAGGTGGATATTGAGGGGGTGGGTGTCGTTCCTGTTGATGGATCTCACTGGCAGGTCACTGGGCGTCTTGATGGGCACCTGGGTACAATGGATGGTGCCCTGAACAAGGGAGAATCCAGCAATGGAGGTGAACCCAATGCCTTCTGTGCTTGTGATGTTGGGTCTGTTGGAGGAGAGTGAGGGGAGGGAGTCAAAGTAACAGGAGGAGAGTGAGGAGAGGGAGTCAAATGAGCAGGAGGAGAGTGAGGGGAGGGGGTCAAAGTAATAGGAGGAGAGTGAGGGGAGGGGGTCAAAGTAATAGGAGGAGAGTGAGGGGAGGGAGTCAAATGAGCAGGAGGAGAGTGAGGGGAGGGAGTCAAATGAGCAGGAGGAGAGTGAGGGGAGGAAGTCAGATTAACAGGAGGAGAGTGAGGGGAGGGAGTCAAATGAGCAGGAGGAGAGTGAGGGGTGGGAGTCAGATTAACAGGAGGAGAGTGAGGGGAGGGGGGGTCAAACTAACACCTCAAGATTTTAGGTATTGACCTGTGTGCCTTGGGGTCATCCTTTGTTTTATAATGTCCCCCTGAAGCGTCTAGGGGACGTTTGGTGAGGTGAAAGGTGCTATATAAATATAAGTTGTTCTTGTTGTTTGCTCACAATCTGAGTCTCACTCTGAGTTTGATCCTCCTGGTAACAGGTGACTGTTTATCACTTTAATTAGTTATTTTTCAGAGATTAACCAATCATTTACCCTCTGCTCCTGCAATAAGGAAATTATCAAAGTTCGAGTTAAACAGTAAAATAGAGTTTGCTTAAACTTGTTATTTTTGTTGTTTTTCCCCAGTTTATGAACAGGATTAGTTTCCCCCTCAGAGTGTTTCATTACCAGACCCTGATTGGAACAGGGACAGTGGATTCCCAGAATGTTGCTGATCCTTTTCTCCATCTCCCTGGGTTTTTCCTGGGTCTCTCCTGGTAAGTACAGAATTCAGCCCTCCATTCTCACTCTCACTCTCTCTCTCTCTCGGGTTAATTGGAATCTTTTGGTGAGAGTTTGAAATGGGTGATGTTTGATCAGCCGCCTGTTATACAGCCAGCCTGATATTTTACACCATTGAAATCAGCACAGTCTGTAAGACTCTGATGGGATTTGTGTCCAACTCTCCTGACAGCAGGATGTAGAAACACCGAGAGCAGAGAAGCTTGGAGCAACTGGAAAATAGTTCAAATGGACACTTTTAATTTTCACATCGATTGGGAGAAGCAAAACAGTTTTGTCACTCCTGGTCTAAAGTCTTTAAAACACTGCGGAGAGGAGAAGGATAATCCATGTTTAACCCACCCCAGGATCAGCTGTGATGCCCTCATGGTTGAACAGGCCAGGTTGTCTCAGACCAACAACATCCAACTGGCCATGACTGGACATGAGAACACAAGAATTAGCTTCAGGCATAGGCCATTTGGCCCCTCGAGCCTGCTCCATCATTTGATAAGTTCATGACTGATCTTATTGTGGTCTCAACTGTACTTTGACCTGGACCCTTTGACTCCCTTGTCAGTCAAGAATCTATCTAACTCAGCCTTAATCTGATCAGCTCATCAGTCCTGGTCTAAAGTCTTCTAAACGCTACAGGGTGCAGAAGAATAACCCATGTTTAACCTACCCTAGCCTCAGTTCTGGTGCCTTCCTAGTTGACTAGACCAGGTTATCTCAGACCACCAACATCCTCCTGACCCTGTATAAAGGGGTGATTAAAAAGCTCTGTGAGGGACAGTGGAGATCCTGCTCTGAATTGTCCATCACCCTGTTTGACACTCCGACTGTTCATACAGTGACTGTTCCCCCACTATGGTATCACACTTCATCCTCCCAAATATTCCTGTTTCTCTTCATTTCGATCCAGAAT
This sequence comes from Carcharodon carcharias, assembly GCF_017639515.1. Lineage (NCBI taxonomy): Eukaryota > Metazoa > Chordata > Chondrichthyes > Lamniformes > Lamnidae > Carcharodon > Carcharodon carcharias. Next base: position 79,863,737 of record NC_054485.1, read on the forward strand.
TCACTCACACCACAAGTTTTCTGGTGATGACTGTCATGTTTTGATAATGATATAAAGGCTTCAATCACTCATAAGGGATTGGGTAAATGCATTGGGGTTCATTTCTGAAGAGGTCGACACAGGAGAGCAGATTGACATGGATAGAAAGCTTGAAGACATCAGAGCTCTGCTATCTTCTCCTTGCAGCCAAACGTGAAGCTCAAGCTGTGACACACTTTCCTTCAAGTGAGTTAGAGCAACTATCCCTTAAAAGCATATCACAACATCCCCATTTCTTTTTAAAGAGACTTTTCCCCCTTCTAAAGAAGTTGAACTATTTACAATACATGTTCATGTCTCGTTAACATTACATAGGTGTGTGGAGCAGATGCATCTATCAGTGTCTAAGGTGTATAGGTAATCTGCTCATACCTCCAGATCTTGTCATGGTCACCTTGTCTGGAGGTGTCTTTAATTGATCAGAGTGATCTGTGGGATTGTCATTATTGGATGTTGCTCCTGTGTGGATTTGGGATCTTTTTGTGGATGCAGTCAGACTGTACAGTGATTGAGGAGCTGGAATGGATCTGATTTGTCCTCAATTACCCCTCAGCATTACGCCTTTGTGTGTTATGACATCATAGGACCTTGGTCCTGAGCAAATCCTTGTCACCTCATCTGGTTGCCAGGTACATTCTGTGGGATCCTGGATGTGAATTTGCCCCAACTCTGAACTTAGCAATTCCCTGCCTGCATTTTTATCATGTACATTGATCATCTTCTCTTTCAGTTTAAAACGTTGCCTCTAGTTTCTGAGAAAGTAGAATGGGAAAGAGTAGGTAAACTCGCACAGACTGGTGTGACAAACATGAGCTCTGCCAGGGATTGAATAGTTGCACTTAAAAGTCACTCTTGGATGTACCGTTGCAATGTGTAGATCTTGCTTGGTCTGTTCACATTGAGTATTAGTGATTTCAGCACACTAATCATTCATTCAAGTAGGCTGTTAGATCTAGGGTAATGAGGTGAAGATGTACTGTGACCAATATTCCATTTCGTACACATATCCTGAAATGGCTTAGCAAAAAATTGCAGACTGATATCCAGAACGATCTCTCTAGGCACACCAAATAAACTGAAAATAGCATTTAGCGTGTGTGCTACAGTTGTGCTTGATGTGTTGTGCAATTGTTGAATAATGGGCTACTTGGTAAAGCAGTTGACAATGACGATGAAGTCAGTGAAAGAGGCTGGATGTGATTTTGGACGGTAGGAGCTTCATGTGGAATCAACGGTTCTCTGTGCTGACCTGGCATATGCTCTTGACATGCCTTGTACTGCTTGACGATAGCTTCAATGTCATTGTTCAGACTCGGCCAATAGACGGTCTCTCTTCTTATCCGATCTATGCCCATGTGTGTGTGTGAGTGATGGCATCTGTGTTTTCCATGAGATTGACAGTGTGAAAACAGTGTTACTGCTCTTCATCTCATCATGCACATTGTCATTCTCTGGTTGTTAATCAGCTCATGTATATGTTTCTAACAGGATACCGGATAGTCATTCTTATTGCTTGAAGATACCTGTTGTGTCCAGTCTGTTTGGATGTGTGCACGGCTCCTCACAGCTGCATCAGCCTTTGCTCTAGTGCACCACTGCTGCCAATGGCCCTTCCTGCTGAATGCCTTGCAGAATTGCTGGAAAGTGGGCATTTCCTTGGTGTCTGGAGAAGGCCACAGCTTCCACATGTCTTACTGGGTTCAGATGGTCTAGTGAGTGCATCAACAACTGGAGATGTACTTAGGACCTGTCAGCTTTTTTAACCTGCGAGGATCAGTTAATATTCACATCCATCCTTGAGTAGATCTCCAATGCTAAATGTTTTGGGTTTGTCTAGCAGATCTTTCTGGAAGGTTTTCATGGGAGTGGATGTAATCACAAAATCAACAATTCTGTCTGCCAGCTCTGTGTTTGAAAAATTACAGTACGTACTCTTTTCTCTATATCTACTGACCAGGTGGTCCATGGATTCTGTAGATTGTTGTCGAAATGACATGAACTCTCGTCGATGTTTAAACGGAAGTTTAACCTGATTCTGAACCGGTCTTCCAATGTTGTCCATATCTCTTGGGGACCATTTAGCTCTTCTGCTGTCAATCCTGATGTGTTCAGCCTGTGTAGACCTTCATTCCCAATTGCTAGGTGATTTTTTTATGGCTGGCTTATCTGCTTCAGACACACATGAATCAAGAAACCATAGCTCTGTACACTGTTTAAGCATGTTTAATTCAGGCAGTGGGTCAGCTGCATCCCAATTCAATCTGGGGAATTTTGTGGATATTTTGACAATAACCCTTTGACCTTCCTTCCCCTATTGTACCCAGGATGAGTGTCACTCTAGCCACATTGACACACTTAGAATCACAACCTTCTCTGGCCGGTCTTTATGACATGTTTGGATTTTTTTGGTTTGACTTCCCCCACTCGCTATCAGCCCAGCCCACCCCCTGGACACTCCCCTTTCCTGACGGAGTGAACCCAGCGCTAGTCCTCTCGACGCACTGACCCACTCACTGAACTGTCAGGCTTTGCACTGCAATCTCACCCCATGATTTGAGCACTATCCTGGCACTGTGCCTTCAAAGCTTATCTGTGCAGTCACCACACTTTCAACACTCTCCAACGCCTCGACTTTGTTGCTTTCTGACCCAAACACCAAGGGTCATCTCACGCCATGTGGTACAATCTAAGCTGTTCACCATGTCGTACCTTAATCTTGCTGCCAGGCTATTTGACCACCACTGAACACCATGTTGTGTTTTGGTAATGATGGAAAGGCACCAATCACTCATAAGGGATTGGGTAAACAGGTTTTGGATTTATTTCTTAAGACTAAGCACATGAGAACAGAGAGACATGGATAGAAAATTTGAAGGTATCAGAGCTGTGCTACGTTCTGCTCATAGCCAAAAGTAAAACTAAAACTGGATCACATGACACACTTCCTTTCTAGTGATGCAAGGTTTACTATCCCCTAAAAACGTATTACAACAAAGACGTTAAACAACAGAGATAAAAACAAAAAACTGCGAATGCTGGAAATCCAAAACAAAAACAGAATTACCTGGAAAAGGGTCATGAGGACTCAAAACGTCAACTCTTTTCTTCTCCACCGATGCTGCCAGACCTGCTGAGTTTTTCCAGGTAATTCTGTTTTTATGTTAAACAACAGACCAGCCCAGAGTGACTCTGATTCCGGGTTTGCTCCCTGTTCTGAGAGGCTGCAGCTTCCAATTCTGACCCAGTTTAATCAGATTCTGTTTATAATATCAGACAGGATTCTGACATTGTGATAAAGTGGTGGATTATTGGAGATTGTCCCTGTGTGGATGGGCCTCACTTTGATCAGGTGGCAGTGTGTGGAAATGTTTATTAACCTGTCCCTTTAATTGTTTAATTGTTTTACAGACACTAACACATTTACAATGATTTTCACACCATCAGTGATGTTCCCGAGCTTTCTGGTATCATTATGATCAGAGAGGTTCAGGGAGATTATTCTGATGCTCATGTTGGTGTTTATTAAAATGTCCCTTTAATTCTTTGCTTCACAGACATTAACTCATTCACACATGGTAAAAAACACTTTAACTTCCGGCAGTGAAGATTTTCCTGAGATTACACATGTTGGGATGGTCATTGGAGTCCAAATCGGTCATTATGACAGTGATGTCCGTCGGTGCATCCCCAGGCAGCAGTTCATGGCTGAATCTTTCAATGTGAAACACTGGGACTATGTCACAGATCTGGTGACCGCACATTCAAACCTGGCAAGGGAGAATCTGAATACAATACTGAAGATGACAAACCAGACATCCAGTAAGATCGCAATGTAGAAATTCATTGTTGATTGTCCCCCATTATACCCAGTGCCACTCCACTCAGTCCATCTCCCAGCCCTGACCCCTGGGTCACTTCATTCAGTCCATCTGCCAGCACTGACCCCTGGGTCACTCCACTCAGTCCATCTCCCAGCACTAAACCCTGGGTCACTCCACTCAATCCATCTCACAGTACTGACCCCTGGGTCACTGCACTCAATCCATCTCACAGCACAGACCACTGGGTAACTCCACTCAGTCCATTGCCCACCACGGGCTAGGAATTTACTCCTGTTATTAACGTACTGGGAATTAACTCCTGTGGTTCACGTGTTGGGAATTAACTCCTGTCGTTAACGTGCTGGGAATTAACACCTGTTGTTAAAATGCTGGGAATTAACTCCTGTCATTAACGTGTTGGGAATTAACTCCTGCCATTAATGTGTTGGGAATTAACTCCTGTCGTTAACGAACTGGGAATTAACTCCTGTCGTTAATGTGCTGGGAATTAACTCCCGTCGTTAATGTGTTGGGGACTAACTACTGTTGTTAATGTGCTGGGAATTAACTCCTGTCATTAAAGTGCTGGGAATTAACACCTGTCGTTAATGTGCAGGGAATTAGCTCCTGTCATTAACACGCTGGGAATTAACTCCTGTCGTTAATATGTTCGGAATCAACTCCTGTCATTAACGTGCTGGGAAATAACTACTGTCGTTAACGTGTTGGGAATTATCTCCTGTCATTAACGTGTTGGGAATTAACTCCTGTCATTAACGTTAGGGGAATTAACTCCTGTTGTTTACATGCTGGGAATTAACTCCTGTCGTTAATGTGTTGGGAACTAACTCCTGTCATTAACGAGCTGGAAATTAACTCCTGTCGTTAACATGCTGGGAATTAACTCCTGTCATTCACGAGCTTGGAACTAACTCCTGTCGTTAACGCGCTGGGAATTAACTCCTGTTGTTAACGAGCTGGGAATTAACTCCTGTCGTTAACGTGCTGGGAATTAACTCCTGTCGTTAACGTTAGGGGAATTAACTCCTGTTGTTTACGTGCTGGGAATTAACTCCTGTCGTTAATGTGTTGGGAACTAACGCCTGTCGTTAACGTGCTGGGAATTAACTCCTGTCGTTAATGTGTTGGGAACTAACTCCTGTCATTAACGAGCTGGAAATTAACTCCGGTCGTTAACATGCTGGGAATTAACTCCTGTCATTCACGAGCTTGGAATTAACTCCTGTCGTTAATGCGCTGGCAATTAACTCCTGTTGTTAACATGCTGGGAATTAACTCCTGTTGTTAATGCGCTGGGAATTAACTCCTGTCGTTAACGTGCTGGGAATTAACTTCTGCCATTAATGTGTTGGGAGGTAAATCCTGTCATTAACGAGCTGGGAATTAACTCCTGTCGTTAACGTGCTGGGAATTAACTCCTGTCGTTAAGGTGCTGGGAATTAACTCCTGTCATTAATGTGCTGGGAATTAACTACTGTCATTAACGTGCAGGGAATTAACTCCTGTCGTTAACGCGCTGGGAATTAACTCCTGTCGTTAATGTGTTCGGAATCAACCCCTGTCATTAACGTGCTGGGAAATAACACCTGTTGTTAACGTTTTGGGAATTATCTCCTGTCATTAACGTGTTGGGAATTAACTCCTGTCGTTAACGTTAGGGGAATTAACTCCTGTTGTTAATGTGTTGGGAACTAACTCCTGTCGTTAACGTGCTGGTAATTAACTCCTGTCGTTAATGTGTTGGGAGTTAACTCCTGTCATTAACGAGCTGGGAATTAACTCCAGTCGTTAACGCGCTGGGAATTAACTCCTGACATTCACGAGCTGGGAATTAACTCCAGTCGTTAACGCGCTGGGAATTAACTCCTGTCATTCACGAGCTGGGAATTAACTCCAATCGTTAACGCGCTGGGAATTAACTCCTGTCGTTAACGTGCTGGGAATTAACTCCTGCCGTTAATGTGTTGGGAGGTAAATCCTGTCATTAACGAGCTGGGAATTAACTCCTGTTGTTAACGAGCTGGGAATTAACTCCTGTCGTTAAGGTGCTGGGAATTAACTCCTGTCGTTAATGTGCTGGGAATTAACTACTGTCATTAACGTGCAGGGAATTAACTCCTGTCGTTAACGCGCTGGGAATTAACTCCTGTCGTTAATGTATTCGGAATCAACCCCTGTCATTAACGTGCTGGGAAATAACTCCTGTTGTTAACGTGTTGGGAATTATCTCCTGTCGTTAACGTGTTGGGAATTAACTCCTGTCGTTAACGTTAGGGGGATTAACTCCTGTCATTAACGAGCTGGGAATTAACTCCTGTTGTTAATGTGTTGGGAACTAACTCCTGTCGTTAACGTGCTGGGAATTAACTCCTGTCGTTAATGTGTTGGGAGTTAACTCCTGTCATTAACGAGCTGGGAATTAACTCCAGTCGTTAACGCGCTGGGAATTAACTCCTGAAATTCACGAGCTGGGAATTAACTCCAGTCGTTAAAGCGCTAGGAATTAACTCCTGTCATTCACGAGCTGGGAATTAACTCCAATCGTTAACGCGCTGGGAATTACCTCCTGTCGTTAATGTGCTGGCAATTAACTACTGTCGTTAACGTGCAGGGAATTAACTCCTGTCATAAACGCGGTGGGAATTAACTGCTGTTGTTACTGTGTTCGGAATTTACTCCTGTCATTAACGTGCTGGGAAATAACTCCTGTCGTTAATGTGCTGGGAATTTACTCCTGTCGTTAACGCGCTGGGAATTAACTCCTGTCATTAATGTGCTGGGAATTAACTACTGTCGTTAACATGCAGGGAATTAACTCCTGTTGTTAACGTGAAGTGAATTAACTCCTGTTGTTAACATGCGGGGAATTAATTCCTGTCGTTAATGTGCTGGGGATTAACTCCAGTCGTTAACGCGCTGGGAATTAACTCCTGTCGTTAACGTGCAGTGAATTAACTCGTGTCGTTAACGTGCGGGTAATTAACTCCTGTCATTAATGTGATGGGAATTAACTCCTGTCGTTAACGTGTGGGGAATTAATTCCTGACGTTAACGCGCGGGGAATTAACTCCTGTCGTTAATGTGCTGGGAATTAACTCCTGTCGTTAACGTGAAGTGAATTAACTCCTGTCGTTAACCTGCGGGGAATTAATTCCTGTCGTTAATGTGCTGGGAATTAACTCCTGTCGTTAACTTGCGGGGAATTAACTCCTGTGGTTAACGCGCTGGGAATTAACTCCTGTTGTTAACGTGCAGTGAATTAACTCCTGTCGTTAACGTGCTGGGAATTAACTCCTGTCGTTAATGTGCTGGGAATTAACTCCTGTCGTTAACGTGAAGTGAATTAACTCCTGTCGTTAACATGCGGGGAATTAATTCCTGTCGTTAATGTGCTGGGAATTAACTCCTGTCGTTAACTTGCGGGGAATTAACTCCTGTGGTTAACGCGCTGGGAATTAACTCCTGTCATTAACGTGCAGTGAATTAACTCTGGTCGTTAACGTGCTGGGAATTAACTCCTGTCATTAACGCGCTGGGAATTAACTCCTGTCGTTAACGTGCGTGTAATTAACTCCTGTCGTTAACGTGCTGGGAATTAACTCCTGTCGTTAACGTGTTGGGAATTATCTCCTGTCATTAATGTTAGGGGAATTAACTCCTGTTGTTTACGTGCTGGGAATTAACTCCTGTCGTTAACGTGCTGGGAATTAACTCCTGTCGTTAATTTGTTGGGAATTAACTCCTGTCATTAACACGCTGGGAATTAACTCCTGACGTTAACGTGCTGGGAATTAACTCCTGTCGTTAATGTGTTGGGAGTTAACTCCTGTCATTAATGAGCTGGGAATTTACTCCTGTCGTTAACATGCTGGGAATTAACTCCTGTCGTTAACATGCGGGGAATGAACTCCTGTCGTTAACAAGCTGGGAATTAACTCCTGTCGTTAAGGTGCTGTGAATTAACTCCTGTCGTTAATGTGCTGGGAATTAACTCCTGTCGTTAGCGCGCTGGGAATTAACTCCTGTCGTTAACGCGCTGGGAATTAACTCCTGTCGTTAATGCGCTGGGAATTAAATCCAGTCATTAACGTGCTGGGAATTAACTCCTGTCATTAACACGCTGGGAATTAAAACCTGACGTTAACGTGCTGGGAATTAACTCCTGTCGTTAATGTGTTGGAGTTAACTCCTGTCGTTAACAAGCTGGGAATTAACTCCTGTCATTAACCTGCTGGGAATTAACTCCTGTCGTTAAGCTGCTGGGAATTAACTCCTGTCGTTAACGTGCGGGGAATTAATTCCTGAAGTTAACGCCCGGGGAATTAACTCCTGTCGTTAACGTGCTGGGAATTAACTTCTGTCGTTAATGTGCTGGGAATTAACTCCTGTCATTAACGTGAAGTGAATTAACTCCTGTCGTTAACATGCGGGGAATTAATTCCTGTCGTAAATGTGCTGGGAATTAACTCCTGTCGTTAACGTGCTGGGAATTAACTCCTGTCGTTAACGTGCAGTGAATTAACTGCTGTCGTTAACGTGCTGGGAATTAACTCCTGTCGTTAATGTGCTGGGAATTAACTCCTGTCGTTAACGTGAAGTGAATTAACTCCTGTCGTTAACATGCGGGGAATTAATTCCTGTCGTTAATGTGCTGGGAATTAACTCTTGTCGTTAACTTGCGGGGAATTAACTCCTGTCGTTAACGTGCTGGGAATTAACTCCTGTCATTAACGCGCTGGGAATTAACTCCTGGCGTTAACATGCAGTGAATTAATTCCTGTCGTTAATGTGCGGGGAATTTACTCCTGTCCTTAAGATGCTGGGAATTAACTCCTGTCGTTAACGTGCTGGGAATTATTTCCTGTCGTTAACGTGCTGGTAATTAACTCCTGTCGTTAACGAGCTGGGAATTGTCTCCTGTCATTAACATGCTGGGAATTAACTCCTGTCGTTGGCATGCCTGCAATTACTCCCTTTCATGAACCTATTTGAAATGATCTACTTTCGTTAGCTTGCTGCTAATTAACTCCTCTTGAAGTGCTTGGAAGTTAAATCTGCATTGAGGAACGATCTCGAGGGGCAATGTGATGTTCTCGTTCTGCTCCTCCTTGTGGACACATCAATCTGTTTTCCCCTGAAAGAGTTTTTGTCGGTCCAGACCCTCACTGAGTGCAGTTGTCAGGTTGACAAGTTTATCTCTGCCCAGGTTGGATTTGATATTGTTTCCAAGTTGCCAAGCACACAGACTTTGTGATTGATGAGAAATATCTCAATTCTACTTACAGGTGCCTGAACTGGTGGGAGAACGGAGCGCTGTGCAGGTTCTAACGTGTGCTTTTCACGCCAGAGCTCTGTAGATCAGCGTAGCTTGGTGCAAGCAAATGATCAAACCACCAGCAGGGCAGACATTAAGTTGTACAATTTAATTCAGCTCTTATAAATCAAGGTACGTTATAGCAAAGTATCATGTCTGTAACCAAGATGGAGCCTTCCAGTTTGCAGAGATTAGAAAACCATATAGTGAAGTAAATGTCTTGGAATCTTACTGTGCCTGGAATCTGCCAGCTATCAGATTGTTATGGGCCTCTCTGCCGCGTCATACCCTCACAATGGCCTTTGCACGTAGCTCCACGGCATCCCTGGCCCTGATCTCCATTGTCTTCACTGTCCTCATTGTCAGAGGAGACATCTCAGTCCTGCATATCTCCCTCAGCCAAGACATTCCCCCTTTGTAATTCTAATTTGTGCAGGGCACAGCGCACGATGATGATCCTGGACACTCTGGGTGGTGAGTATTGGAGAGCCCTGCCTGAGTGGTCCAAACATCTAAACCTCATCTTTAGGAGGCCTATCATCTGCTCAATGGTGGGCATTGTGGAGACATGTGCAGCATCATCGCTCTCCTCAGCAGCACTGTGTGGGCGGCGAAGTGGTGTCATCAGACAGATTTTCTGGGGATATCCCTTGTGCCCAAGGAGCCAGCCCTGCAATCACCAAGGTCCATCAAAAAGCTATGACATCTGGAAGTAGGTGTCATGAGAGCTCCCTGGGAACTGAGCACAAACGTGCAGGATTTCTCTGTTGTGATCACATATCAGCTGCATCTTTCCTATTGAAGAATGTGACCGGCTGTTGCAAGGGAGATCTCAAGGCCACGTGTGTGCAGTGAATTATTCCCAGCTGCAAATCCCAACACTCTTGAAGCCTGGTATTCCAGACCCAATTGCTGCGCTGTCCTGAACAGGGAATCTGTCACCTCCCGGATGTGCTTGTGTGTCACTGACTGGGAGATACCACACAGGCCCCCAGTGGAGTCCTGAAAGGAAGTTTAAGTGACTGTGACATTTAATGCCACTGGCATGGGATTGTCTCCAAGTCCTTGCAGCCACAGCTCATCTAATAGAAGCTGGCAGATGTGTGCAACCGAATTCCGGGACATTCTAAGGTGCCTCTGGCATTGCCTTTCGCTCATCTGTAGACAGGAACATAGGAGCAGGAGTTGGTCATTCGGCCCCTCGAGCCTGCTTCACCATTTAACTAGATCATGGCTGATCTTCTATCTCAACCCCACCTCCCTGCACTGTCCCCGTATCCCTTAATGTCATTCATATCTACAAACCTATTGACCTCTGCTTTAAACATACTCAGTGACGGAGCCTGGTTCCCATCCAGTTGCCTCATAATTATTAGGGTGCCCCTTTGGTCGGCCAATTGTGCTGACTCTGAACTCCAACCACGGGAAAAGACCCTCCCTCCACTTAGCGATTTGCTTATTTCAAAAGCAATTTCTTTAATGGCTGGGGAAAAAAACTTGTAAAGGCAGCGGCCCTGGTGATTTACTGGAAATCACCTGATGAAGATTAGCTTTATGTTTTGAACTTGTTTTTTTGAACTCAGTTGGAAATCAGCTGAGAAGGGGAAAACTGTCCAACCCGTACAATCCTTCCCTTGCCTGAAAAGTGTGGTGATCAGTATTCAGCTGGCAATCCTCATCTCAGTGGAAATTGTCTGTATTTGGAAGTGCAAGAGGCTGAGACAAGGATTCTTGAGTCCATTCTCTATTTTCCTCCAAATCAAAGCTTTGTTGGTGAGAACCTCCAGGCATCTATTTGGACTAATGATCTGTCTTTACACAAGGGAGCTCTAGATCAAAAGCTTCAAAACCCTGTCAACTTTATCCTTTTTTTCATAAAGCCTTTTCTTCAACTGCCCACCTTTGCAGAGACCCTATTTGTTTTTCCTTTCCTAATAGCGACAGATAGTTATACTTCAAGATTACAAATTAGGTGTTAACCAGTTCTTGCAACTTGTTTTAAAAAGAGGCTTGATTTTGTTATAATTCAATCATTCTGAGTTTATTGAAAGAAGCTTGGTTAGTGTCTCTTTTAATCAGTGTTTAACAGCAGCAAAGGTAAATCATTGGCCATTTTGGTGAGTGAATTCAACATTTATGCTAATGATGTGAACTCTGGGGTAGTGGGGCTAGATAAACTGCACACTCCTCCCATCCTGGCCTTAATAGAACTTCATTCCAGCAAGGTGGCCTTTTGATGAACATGCGTCACATGCTAATCTGTGCAAAAGGGCTTCCTGACATTGTTCATCGGGAACCTTTTCCACCTTAAGCCTGCCTTTACATTCCCAAGAACATAATTCGCAAAGTTCATCCCGCCATTTGGAAACTGACTTCTGACCTCCCACCAAATTAACTAACCCACCTGCCCAGCTTCCCGCTGCTGGTGGGGCTGGAAAATTCCATCCTATGACACTACTGCTCCCTTTCTATATTATACAAGATCCCCTTTTGTATGACCCTCTTCCTGGTCTAAAGGTTTCTGTCTTGGATATCAACTTTACACAACAACTTGGATGCAGTTCCACAAAAGGTGATAGACCTTTATTAAACCACTAAGCAATTGTACACACTCACAACAATACCGGTTACTTATCTTCCCTGTGAGCTGGAGTCCATCTCATTGGTCAATCCAATGACGAATCCTCCATGCGCGTCTTCTAAACAACTGACCAAATTGCCCTGACCGCTGCAGGAATGGTGATTCTGTGGACACTTTATACTTTTTCTTGCTATGACCCTGTGCCCTTTAAGGTAAAGCCAGCTTTTAGTCCATTTAATTGGTTTTTAATTACATCCCCGTACATGTACCCTGGCGTAACCCCCTTTGAAGGTCACACTTGATTTAACGAAGCCAGCTTGACTCTGCTTTGTTATCTCCAACACTTAGCAATCTCCAGAATGGGAAGAAGGCAGCACATTTATTGCCCCTTAATGAAGCTCAGACTGTTTATCTTCCCTGGTACAAACCCTCCTACAGGTTAAGCCATTTTACAGAACTTGCTGATTCTAGCAAGGCTTTCACTTGACTAAATTAACCATCATGCTTTGTGTTTTAAGCCCGCAGTGAGTTTAGTGCAGTTCTTTATATACCTTCCATCTTGGTCCTCCTTATACCTTGATGTTCCATGTTACCCCCATGAGACACACTCTACACACAGGGTGATACCACAACCGGTCTACCTTCATTAATATAAATGAAATAAAGAAACAATTACATAGTTGAAATGTGATTGTACATTAATAAGGTAGATAATATGTTCGTTTACATTTTCACCACTGATCAGACACTTGGTGTTTGCAGATTAACTGTTTGGTCACTGACAGGAATTCACACTCTTCAATGGCTATCTATTGTTTGTGTTTTCACCCTTTCCCATTACAGTTCAGCCTGAAGTGTTCATCTCCAGAAGTGACCCCAATAGTCAGCACAAGCCGCTCACTCTCTCCTGCCTGGTTACTGGGTTTTATCCTGTAGACATCGAGGTGAGCTGGCTAAGGAATGGAGAGGTAATGTCTGAGTCACTATCCTCGGGGGTTCGACCCAACCACGATGGGACCCATCAGATCCAGAAAGAGATTGAAATAAATGCTGGGGATGAGGATCAATACTCCTGCCAAATTGAACACAGCAGCCTGGCAGAGACCCAGCTCTCTCAGTGGGGTAAGGAACTGTACTGTGTGTGTATGTGTGTGTGTTTGTGTGTGTGTGTGTGTGTGTGTGTGTGTGTGTGTGTGTGTGTTTGTGTGTGTGTGTGTGTGTGTGTGTGTGTGTGTGTGTGTGTGTGTGTGTGTGTAACATATGAACGGGACTAGGCCATTCTGTCCACTGAGTGTGTTCCACCATTCAGTGGGATCCTGACTGATCTGTACCTCAGCTCCATTTACTCCCTATTGCTTCTTATCTCTCGCTGCTCTTACACAACAAAAATCTCCCCATCTCAGTGTTGACAAAGTCAGTTTACCATCAGCATCCATAGTCTTTCTGTGAGAGAAAGTTCCAGATTTACACTGCCCATTTGTGATTTTTGAATTCTTTGCTGGAACGTTTACATCACTGGCGAGGTCAGCAATTGTTTCCCGTCCCTCACTGATCTGACCAGCCAAGAGCCTTGCTAGGCCATTTCAAGGGGTGGGTAAGAGGCAGCCACTTGCTCTGGGTCTGAAGTCACAAATAGATCAGAGCAGGTCAGGACGGCCAATTCCCTTCCCTAAAGGACATTAGTGATCAGATGGGTTTCTATGACGATCGATGGTAGTTTTCAATTCACGATTTTTAAAATGAATTGAATTTAATCTCCACCAGCTGGTGTGGCAGTATTTGAGACAGGGTTCCCAAGAATAAGGCTGGGCCTCAGGATGACTAGTCCAGTAAAATTAACTCAGTGTGTGGAAAGAATTTCCTGATTTCACTTCTAAATGACCTCACTCTAATTTGAAGATGATTCTCTCTTGTTCTGGATTCCATCAACAGAGAAAATAACTTCTCTCTCTAGGCCCTATTGACTCCCTTTATCATTTTAAACATCTCCATCAGATCATCCTTCACCCTCTTAAACACAAGAAAATACATGTCAGCTTTATAGAACCTGTCCTCATAACTGAACCCTCTGAGCTGTGGGGTCATTCTGCTGAATCTACACTGTTTCCCCTCTAAGGCCAAGATACCTGATGTGAGGTTTGGTGTCCAGAACTGAATGTCGTTCTCCAGATGGAGTCTGACCAAAGCTCTGTACAACTGAAGCATCATTTCCTCACTTTGTGTTCAAACCCCCTTGAGATAAAGGACAACAGCCCATTAGCCTTTCTGATTGATTTTTTAAAACAGTGAATGAGCTTTTAGTGATTTGTGTACATGGCCATCCACATCTCGGATTTTGTACAGCTCCTAGACTCTCAACATGATGATAATATTCCAATTTGTCTTTCCCAGATTTAATGTGGATGATCCCACACTTCCCCACATTGGGAAAACTGTGGCAGATGGAATTCACTCATTTAATCTGTCAATGTCCCTTCACTGTGTCTCCGAACTTAGTGTCATCTGTAAACTTGGATATACAACTCTCTGTTCCTGCATCCAAGCCAGGAATATAGACGGTGAAAAGCTGAGGCCCCAGTCCAGATCCCTGGGGAATAAAACTGATCACATCTTGCCAATGTCCCCGGTCAGACCTGGGAATGGATCCGGGAACAGAGAGACAATCTTGATATTATTCAAATGTGCTTCAGAAATCCCAGAAAACAGTGGAGATCTAATGTATCTTGGAATTGTAACAGGGTTAGTGATCGCTGGAATTTTTATATTCGGGATAATTGGAAGGTTTATTTGTAAAAGGTAACAGAGAGGTAAGAATCCAAGAGAGGGGAATGTAGAACTGAGGGGACAGAGTGAGTGTGGGGGAATCTCCAGTGCTGGGAGTACAGGACACTGAGAGAGAGGGGAATGTAGAACTGAGGGGACAGAGTGAGTGTGGGGGAATCTCCAAAACTGGGAGTATAGGACACTGAGAGGGGAAAGTGAGAGGGAGGGAAATGTAGAACTGAGGGGACAGAGTGAGTATGGGGGAATCTCCAGTACTGGGAGTAGAGGACACTGAGAGGGGAGAGTGAGAGAGAGGGGAATGTGGAACTGAGGGGATAGAGTGAGTGTGGGGGAATCTCATGTACTGGGAGTACAGGACATTGTGTTTAATGGAACTGATTTAATTCCCACATACAAATACACATGTATAAACACATCTTGTTCCCTGTTTGATCTTCCTTTGTGTGATCAGCCCAGACCAGCTCTAATATTGATCATTAAACCCACCACACACACTCACATCCTCACCCTCTGAATATTGATGGAATGGAAGAGATCGACAGGATCTCCATAAAGTATAAGGATGGTGGGATGTGTGGGAATGAGTGTTTCTTACACATTCTCCAATCCCTCACATTTGTTGTGTTCTCACTCTCTGTTAATGGATTATTCCCCATTCTAACTGCCACTTATTTTGCTTCTGCAGATTCACCAAGTGTGACCTACACAACAGCTCAGAGTAAGTGACTGAGGGACAGATTGTTGGGAGTGAAATAGGAGGGATTGAAAGTTGTATAATTACATTATCCTGGGAGTAACTCAGGGTTACACATGTGGAACTAAATCAAATGCATTTTGGAAGTCCGTGTTCACCACATCAACATAATTGTCCTCATCAATGCTCTTTGTTACCAGTTCAAAAAACTCCAGCAAGCTAGCCAAACATGATTTTCCCTTAAGATATCCATGTTAGCTTTCTTTAATTAACCTGCATTTGTCCACATGACTATTAATTATACCCTGATTTAATGTTTCTAGAATTTTCCCCAGCATAGAAGTTAAACTGACTGGTCCTTACACCATTTTTTGAACACTTGCCATTCTCCAGTCCTCTGGCACCACCCCTGAGTCTATGGAAGATGATAAATTATGGCCAGTGCCTCTGCAATTTCCACTCTCACTTCTCACATTATCCTTGGGTGCATCTCATCCAGTCCCAGTGCCTTATCAACTCCAAGTACAGACAGCCCCTCCAATGCTTCCTCCTTTTCAATTTTAAACCCCTCTCGTATCCAAATTGCATTCTCTTATATCATGGCTTGTTTGGCACCTTCTTCCTTTGTAAAGACAGATACAAAATATTCATTTCATACCTCAGATATTCTCTCTGCCTCCATGTGTAAAACCCCTTTTTGGTCCCCATCATCTCTACTCCTCCTTTTAGTCATCCTTTTACTATTTACCTGCCTATATAAGACTTTGAGATTCCCTTTTATATTACCTACCTGTCTCTTTTCATACTCACTCTTTACTTCTCTTTTTTACTTCTTCACCCCTCCCTTGAGCCTTCTATATTCAGCCTGGTTCTCACTGTTAGTTTCTGCCTGACACCTGTCACAAGCATACAATCTTAATTTCTACCTCCTTTGTCATCCAGGCAGCTCTGGGTTTCTTTGCTCAACTTTCCCTTTCGAGGGAATATACCTTGACTGTGCAGGTTGTCTGTTGACTGTTGGCTGTTTTTCCTGCCAACCCTTTACTCCAATATATTCCAAATTTTCCATCGTCAGCCTAAACCTTATGATACAATGATCATTCTCCTTGAAATGCTTCCCTATTGCTACTTGATCCACTTGGAACAACTCATTCCCAGGAACCAGGTCTAGTTGTGCCTCCATTCTTGTTGGACTGGACATATACTGCTGGAGGAAATTTTCCAGCACACAATGTAGGAATTTGACCTTCTCTGCTCTTCATGCTAATACTATCCCAGTCTATATTTGGATAATTAAATTTCCCAATTACAAGTACAATATAATTTCTGGACCTCTGTAATTTCCTTACAAATCTGTTCCTCTACATCCTTCGCATTGCTTGTGGACCTACAGCGTACACAGAGCAATGTAACTGCACCCTTTTTGTTCCTTAGCTCTCGCCTCTCACCTTCTTTCCTTGACCCCTCTGGGTCATCCTCATTCTCCAGCACTACAATACTTCCCTTAAACAACAGCACCACCCTCCTCCTTTTCATCCTTTCCTATCTTTCCTGAACACCTTGTATCGAGGGATGTTTAATGCCCAGTCGTGCAGTTCTTTGTGCCAGAAATCTGATATAGGCACAACATCACAATTCCCCATGGTAACCTGCACCTGAAACTCACCAATCTTATTTATCACACTCTGTACATTCACACAAATGCACTTTAACCCTGACTTAGACTCCATTAATTTCTTTTATTCTGACCACAACTATTAACTTCCGTTTCCCTGCCCTAGTGCGATTTATCTTTCCCAATATTCTGTGCACTTTGGTATTTCCTGCTTCCCTATCCCTGCCGAGTTAGTTTAAAACCTTCCCAACCTCCCTTGGAAAATTCAAACTGTCTCCTTGGAACAGAGAAGGTTAAGAGGTCATTGAACAGAGATTTTCCAGATGATGAAAGGTTTTGACAGAGTAGATGGAGAAAAATGATTCTGTCTGGGGTGTGATCAATAACGAGAGGTTTTAGATTTACAATCATTGCTCAGTGATCCAGAGAGGAGAAGAGGAGAAATGTTTTTCACTCTGGAAGTTGTCGGGATGTGGAATGCTGCATCTGAATATGTGGTGGAAGCTGATCCCATAAATAATACTAAAAGGGGGTTGAACAGATGCTTGAGGATGAGGAACTTACAGGGATAAAGACAAGAAGCGGGAATCTGGGACAAAGCATAATGGTTGTTTCAAAGAACCAGCAGGGGAAGATGGGCAGAATGGTTTCGTTTTGTGCTGAAAATTTCTATGATTCTAAGGGACTTCAGCTCAGTTACAATTCCACATTCCCACTTCATTCCCAGATCCCTTGGTCCCCTCAGTGCTGCAGAATCAATGGATCTCAGTGCTGAATGTACTCATCACCTGATCATCCACAACCCTCTGGATGGACAATTCCAAAGATTCACAACTGTCTGAGTGAAGGCATTTTCCCATCTCAGCCAAAACTGACTGATCCCTTATTCTGAGACTGGGAATCTTGGATCTAGACTCTCCTGACAGGGGAAAGAGTTTCTCAATGTCTTCCCATCAAATTGTCTCAGAATTTTATCTGTTTCAATGAGATCACATCTTATTTGAGTCAACACTGGAGAAGATAGGAATGTTCTACTCAAATTCCACAGTGGGATTCACTGTCTTTCTCCAGTCAATTATCCTCCACTCCCCCAAACTCCACTCCCTCACTCTTTAGTCCCTCAGCCTCCTTTCCCTCATGCTCCACTCCCTCTGTGTTCATTTACTGTGTGTGAGTCAGTTTAGTTAATGCTGGGATTAAGAGGGGAGTTGAGGAGAAACGTTTTCACCCAGAAGGTGGTGGGAGTCTGGAACTCACTGCCTGATAGGGTGGTTGAGACAGAAACCCTCGTAACATTTAAGAAGTATTTAGATATTCACTTGCATTGCCATAGCCTCCAGGGCTATGGGCCAAGTGCTGGAAAATAGGATGAGTGCAGTCTGACCTTTGTTGACCAGCATGGATACGATGGGCTGAATGGCCTAATTCGGAGGTGGAAATGTTTATGAGCCGGTGAGTGAATGGATCTTGGGCCCAGTGAGTGATATAGAGTGTCTCATACTCTCGGTTCTTATATGTTATCCTGTTTCTCACCTTCTGTTTTTATCTTCTCAGCTTCTGATGTCTCTGTTCCAGAACCTTCCTGATTCAGTAAGTGACATTTTCAATATTGATGTAATAGTAACATTTTCACTCTGCTCCTGATGCTCTCACCCTTCCAGACACTGTTAAACCTGTCAGACGAATTTCACTGCCCTCCTGACCCTGTCTCACCCTCCCAGACACTGTTAAATCCTGTCACACTAATTTCACTGTCCTCCTGACCCTGTCTCACCCTCCCAGACAATGTTTACACAGTTCTTTGACGATGGAGAAGTATTTTTCCTGGGAATGTGTTTCCAGGGATTGATCCCGGATCCTCCAGATCAGGATCCTGATTCTTCAAGTGAGGTTTTCTCAAGTACCGGTGATGTGTCGGCTCTCACAGCTGAAGGGACATTCAGGGATGGTTTTCCCTCACACTTTCTTGCCTTCAACAACTTGTTCCCAATTATGGACATCCGTCTTGCACTGTTTCTGCTTCCCTTTGAAACAGAGTTTATAACTCTCAGGATCACCCTCAAATGTTCTAGAAAAGATCATCTTGGGGATTGGTTCATCAGACACTGGAACCTCGTGAGCTGACCATTGTCACCGTGATTCACAACTGGAGCATTGAGACCTGGAAGCTCAGCTTGTTGATCGTCTATGTCAAGAAGACATAATAATGTCTGTAATTTTATTGGAAATTATATTTCAAATAGAGTTTATTGGTGTCTGTGTTTATGTGTGTGAGCCTTAATTGGATTAAAGCTAGCTAGTCAACATGAATGATGTATAGAAGAGAAGTAGGTTTGAATTATTAATTCAATAAACATGGGGGTAATTTGCATTTTTAAACAGACCAGTCAGAAGATAGGATGAAATATCACACCTAGCCAGAAGAAGCCAAACAATGTGTTTATTTTTTTTTCAAAGCTTTCTAATAAAATTGGTATGATGAAACGGCCTTATTGTTAGAAGAGGTAAAGTTCAAAGAATCTAGTGATACAATGAGAATTTGCATTCAAAGAGGAAAATATGTATGAAGGAAGAGAAGACTGTTTGTAAAAGGAGAGGCATTCTAAGACCTAAAGGCTCCAGTCTGTAACCCTTAAGGCATTGTCTGTATGGTTCCAAAGCTGCAAGAAACTTGTTTTGAATGCAACTGTCCAGGGTGTGCTTTGCCAGGGGTGTGTTTAAATCTCTGTGGTTTGCTGTTGTCTTAACAGAGGTGTAACTGGGAATCAGATCAATTAGGGGATTTTTAGAAACTATTATAGTAGTAATTTGTAGACATATGTATGTGCTTACAATCTTTTAATTAATAAGTGTTTAATTTATAAGAACCTCTTGACAATCCAGTGGTCTTATTACTACTGAATTCAAAGCCTGCATCTCGAAACATACAAATTGCAAAATTGGTTATGACAGTTGTTTCAAGTCTCCCTCTGGGATTTGTACAGCTCAACATTTATCATCGGCTGTGTCATAAGAACTTTGGTGTGTGATATCTTGTTTAATCATCTAATCTTCATTTGTGGAATCAGGAAGCTCGGGGGAAACTGATTCCATTTCTTAATGTGGTCAGAATATCTGATCCACATCTCACAGACATAAAGCAGGATCTTGTGGATAGACAGATTCATACAGAGTAGACAGGAAGACAGCGAAAGGGAGACAGACAGAAATGGATACAATGTCAGATACATCAGTATACACAACACACACAGACACACAGACGCGAGCAGTGACAAACACACACACACAGACACAAAGAGTGACACATATACACACACAGACACAGGCAGAGACCCACTGACACATGCGCACACACAGGCACACTCATGCACACACACAAACACACACACACACACACACAGTGACACACATGCACAAACACACACAGTGACACATGCATGAACACGCACACTGACACACAAACTCACAAATTCTGACACCGTCACACATTGTGAAACACAAACACACACACACGTCATACACTGTCACACATAAACGCTGTCTCACACACACACACGCTGTCACAGACATGGACTCACATGCTGTCACACACAGACAAGCTTTAACACACACACTGCCACACACATGCTGTTACACACACACACACACACACACATGTCACACAGACTCACACACACGCTGTCTCACACACACTGTCACACATACAGCGCCATTCACACGCTGTCACACACACATACACACACGTCACACAAACTCACACATACACACACACACACACACACACAAAAAAGTCAGCCACATGGGGCAGAATTTTATGGACCCACCACAGTGGGGGCGGGGCCCAAAATGTGCTGAACAGTTTAAAAGCCCATTGGCTTCAGCTGGACGGAAGATTCCGACAGCAGGAGGAGCTGTAAAATTCCGCCCATCGTTATGGTTCCATATATCCAGAAATATCCCATGACTGTTTCTGGGATGGGGTTCGTTCCTTGTTGTGGACAGATTGAGATATTAGGGGGTGTTGTATTCCTGACTGACACGTTGAGGTATTCAGGCTTCATGAACCGAGAGTTCTTCAGGAAGACTTACACGCCTGTTCGAAGTGATTGACACCATGAGGGATTCACCCTTCGGTCGTATGTACCACCCAGATTGGTGAATTGAATGGAAAGTATTTTACACTTCATTTCAAGGTATATCAGAGTGTGTGTGACACCCACCACTCCACAGATTCTCTTCACAGATACTGAAGGGAAGTTGAACAAGTACAATGTAAATCAGGACAGAGAGTAACAGTTTCCAGAAGTCAGTGTGGATGGTTATACTAGACAGTTACAGGCAGAAATGAAAGAGTCACTTCACTTTACAAATCGTGTGCTATGAAAAAGGTGAGAATTGAGGCAGTGAGTTCCCAGAGAGTCACAGATTGTTCATCCCAGCAGCTCCATTAAGCAGGACTCTATGTTCTACCGGCTGTTCCCAGGAACACACACCGAGATAAACAGCATCTGTTGCTGGAGGGCCATCAACTGAGTGAAGGATGTGCTTTGGTCTGTCTGAAACTAGCTGCTCTCCCAGTGCCCAGTGTTGTTGATCAGTGAGTGTTGCAGTCTGGCACATTCCAAGTTCCAGGACTAATGCTGAGGGACAAATTAAAACTTGGAGCAGCTGCTGCAGAGGCTCAATGGTGAAAGACCACTGACTAAGACCCTCCGGGGGTCTGAGGGGTTGAAAACCATGTAAAATATTCGGTTTGAGTGATGGACATGAAATGAGTATCTTCAACATAAACTGTAACTGTGGGTGTAGTGAGGCTCCTCAGACTGTCACATTTTATATTGAATGAAACTGTCCTGTTTTGCACCTCAAATAATGTCAAATTTGAAGAGCTATGTAATGTAGCTTTAGAAATTTCATAAATAATGTATAATTATGGAGAAAATTCTGTTCTTATTTATATCAACGATGTTTCACTAAAAGTGCTGATAATTGTGGTTTGTTGTCAATAAATAATTGTCAGTGGTTGACTTGTCTAAATTCATCTTTACTGATTTCACAAGAAAAGTTTAATTCATTCACTCAGCAGCTTGTGGGTCTTGGAATGGGCAGTTGTTGGGGTTCAGTTTAATGTGAACAGGGTGAGTTCATACCAAATGTCAGCATCATTCACTGCTTTCCATCAGCGTTTATTCACTTGTTTACAGACAAGAAGGTGACAGAGCAAAAGACAGACAAGAGGAAGACGTGTCATAACTTTAGTGAATCAAACTTCAACACATTTGCCAGTGAGGTGAAGGTGAAGTGTCTCCAGCGTCTCAGTAATGAGAAGTGTGGGTTACCGAGTAAAGTTAGTGTCTTGCTGTGGAAGGAGGTGACAGAGAGTGTGACTGCTAACTGCACTGTTCTATGGTCCACACCGCAATGTTGAAAGAAATGGAATGTGTTCATACAATCTGACAGGGTTTGTAGAGTTCTTGCGGTTTTTATCATTTAAATGTTCATTTAAGATTTAATGGGTAATGAAGTGAAGATCCTGTTAATGGGTTTATGGGTTGGTCAGGGGTGGATGATGTCAAGTGGTGGTAAAATTCAGTTCCCTTTGGTGACATGTTTACTAAATGTTTGTAAAGGTCTCTTATCTGCAACCTACAGAATGGGAGCATGAAATTGTCATCAAACTAGCTGACAGGTCTTTTGCAAACCAGCAAATGTTATTATTTAACATGTCTGTTTAGAGTGAGATGGGTCATAATGTCCAGCAGTGTTCATTACCCGCGGGTGGAGTGGTCTTTCTGAAGGTTCTGAATGAGAATGAAGAGAGGGTCATACAGCTGCTGGGAATCAGTAATACTTCACTGAGTGGTGACCAAGCAGATACTGGAGTGAGCAAAGGTGAGTGTCAGCAGCTGGATGTTTAAACCAGGTCTGAGCACACGAGCTTCTGTGATGTGACAAAGGAAGGTGAATCCTCATTGTAAATCTTTTCTCCTGACAGGTGCTGTCTTTGGACACAGCAGCTGGAGGTGGTGCTGAGTCAGCGAGAGCAGCTCAGGGGGCTGAAAGGGAACCTGGTGAAGACACTGAGCCCCGGATCACAGAGGGAAGTGAGACACTAACTGAGCTGGACAGGGAAGGGGAGTGACATCCAGACGAACAGGAGGGTGAGCACCCTGGGTGGGAGGGCAGGTGAAGTGACGCTGTCTCTCCTGCCCCATGTTGCACCTTCAGCATTGCAGTGATACAGATAACCCCAATAGAGCCACTCCTGACAGCTCCAAGTACAGAAACAGAGCAGGACCACGAGACAGCAGCTGGACCTCGAGTGGATGCAGCTTCTGGTCAGCAGCTCCCCAGTGAGGAGTTATCAGCTGCTGGGCATGTCCCTGGCACAAGAGGGGGCAGGACACCTGAAGGTGGATAAATCACCTGGACCAGATGGATTACACCCAGAGTTCTGAAGGAGATAGCTGAAGAGATAGTGGAGGCATTATCTTTCAGGAATCACTGGAGTCAGAGAGGGTCCCAGAGGACTGGAAAATTGCTAATGTAATCCCACTGTTTCAGAAGGGAGTGAGGCAAAAGACGGGAAATTACAGGTCGATTAGCCTGACCTCAGTCGTCGGTAAGATTTTAGAGTCCATTATTAAGGATGAAATTTCAGAATACTTGGAAGTGCCTGGTAAAATTGGGCAAAGTTAGCATGGTTTCATCAAGGGGAGGTCATGCCTGACAAATCTGTTAGAATTCTTTGAGGAGGTAACAAGTAGGTTAGACAAAGGAGAGCCAATGGATGTTATCTACTTGGACTTCCAGCAGGCCTTTGACAAGGTGCCGCACAGGAGGCTGCTCAGTAAGATAAGAGCCCATGATGTTAGAGGCAAGGTACTAGCATGGATAGAAGATTGGCTGTCTGGCAGGAGGCAGAGAGTGGGGATAAGGGGGTCCTTCTCAGGATGGCAACAAGTGACTAGCGGAGTTCCGCAGGGGTCAGTGTTGGGACCACAACTTTTCACTTTATACATTAAATAATCTAGATGAAGGAACTGAGGGCATCCAGGCTAAGTTTGCAGATGATACAAAGATAGGTGGAGGGACAGGTAGTATTGAGGAGGCGGGGAGGCTGCAGAAGGATTTGGACAGGTTAGGAGAATGGGCAAAGAAGTGGCAGATGGAATACAACATGGGGAAGTGTGAGGTAGGAAGAATAGAGGCATAGACTAATTTTTAAATGGGGAGAGAATTCAGAAATCTGGAATGCAAAGGGACTTCGGAGTCCTAGTCCAGGATTCTCTTAAGGTTAACTTGCAGGTTGAGCCAGTAGTTAGGAAGGCAAATGCAATGTTGGCATTTATTTCAAGAGGACGAGAATATAAAAGCAGGGATATGCTGCTTAGGCTTTGTAATGCTCTGGTCAGACCACATTTAGAATATTGTGAGCAATTTTGGGCCCCGTATCTCAGGAAGGATGTGCTGGCCCTGGAGAGGGTCCAGAGGAGGTTCGCGAGAATGATCCCAAGAATTAAAGGCTTAACGTATGAGGAACGTTTGAGGACTCTGGGTCTATACTCGATGGAGTTTAGAAGGATGAGGAGGGATCTGATTGAAACTTACAGAATACTGAAAGGCCTGGATAGAGTGGACATGGAGAAGATGTTTCCTTTAGTAGGAGAGACTAGGACCCGAGGGCACAGCCTCAGAGTAAAGGGAAGACCTTTTAGAACAAAGATGAGGAGAAAGTTCTTTAGCCAGAGAGTGGTGAATCTATGGAATTCATTGCCACAGAAGGCTGTGGAGGCCAGGTCATTGAGTGTATTTAAGACCGAGATAGATAGGTTCTTGATTGGTAAGGGGATCAAAGGTTACGGGGAGAAGGCGGGAGAATGGAGTTGAGAAACTTATCAGCCTTAATTGAATGGTGGAGCAGACTCGATGGGCCGAATCGTCTAATTTCTGCTCCTATGTCTTATGGGCTTATGGTCTTATGGACACGGGCACGGGGAAGATGCAGGGGGCATTAGGGTGGCGGCTCTTGCAGAGTGGACGTCTTTATCTCCCCCTCTCCCCCTTTGTGACAGTGACCCTCAGGCACAGAGACGGGGGGTTTGTTGCTGTTACGTTTTGAGGAAATGTTTGTGTTGTCTTATTTAATGAGAATTCTATTTGTAAATTATAAATTGTTGGTGTCCTATTTGCGTCTGTTGTTGTTGTATTTACCCATCATCCTGGAGTCACTCTAAATAATTCAAAATAACTTTTATTAACATGAAACATTTAAGATTACAACAATTTACAAAGTAGAAAAATAACTCATTAACATAAATGTTATGAAATGTTTTAGACCAATTTTCTGAGGTTTACATTGTTCAACACTGATTACTTCGAAGGTCTTGCAATGGGGATTTGCTGTTAAAATAAAATAAAATAAAACTTGTTTCACTCTCCATCTACACTGCTCTTTGGTCTGATTTCCTGGGGGAGGGAGAGGGATTTTCTCACTCTCAATATCCAAATGTATCAGCCCCCAGCTGCTCTCCAGCTGCCCCAACAGCTGCAGTCGGAGTTTCCTCAGCTTCTCCGTGAGGCCTGGATCCAGTCACATCCATGTTGGATCCTCCATTCCATCGATTTCTGGAACAATCTGGTCAGTGAGGTGAAGGGTCAGTCCTTCCTGCAGGGGAAAGTTCTGCAATGGGGAAGCGACCAACACAATCCCCGACACTTTAACAGGAGAGGGTTGGAGACTGACCCTTCACCTGTCCAAGCTCTGGAAATGGGATTTTATCCCATCGATTGACCCAATTGACGTGTTTCAGAGTCTTTTATATTGAGTCAGAAAACTCCTAATAAAAACCCAAATACATTTAAGGACCTTTTAAAACTGAGATAAATTAGAATGAGAGAAATGTGCAGAAAATGTAAATGTATTTCATTCCCAACAATCTGTCCCTCAGTCACTTACTCTGAGCTGTTGTGTAAGTTACACTTGGTGAATCTGCAGAAGCAAAATAAATGTCAGTTAGAATGGGGAATAAACCATTATCAGAGAGTGAGAACACAACAAGTGTGAGGGAAATGGAGATTGTCTAAGAAACACTCATTCCCACACATCCCTCCATCCTTACACTTTATGGAGATCCTGTCATTCTCTTCCATTCCATCGATATTCAGTAGGTGAGGATGTGAGTGTGTGTGGTGAGTTTAATGATCAATATTACACCTGGTCTGGGCCGATCACACAAAGGAAGATCAGACAGGGAACAAGACATGTTTATACTTGTGTATCTGTGTGTGGGAATTAAATCAGTTCCATTCAACACAGTGTCCTGTATTCCCAGTACTGGAGATTCCCCCACACTCACTCTGTCCCTTCAGTTCCACATTCCCCTCTCTCTCACTCTCCCCTCTCAGTGTCCTTTACTCCCAGTACTGGAGATTCCCCCACACTCACTCTGTCCCCTCAGTTCCACATTCCCCTCTCTCTCACTCTCCCCTCTCAGTGTCCTGTACTCCCAGTACTGGAGATTCCCCCACACTCACTCTGTCCCCTCAGTTCCACATTCCCCTCTCTCTCACTCTCCCCTCTCAGTGTCCTGTACTCCCAGTACTGGAGATTACCCCACACTCACTCTGTCCCCTCAGTTCCACATTCCCCTCTCTTGGATTCTTACCTCTCCATTGCCTTTTCCAAATGAAAATTCCAATTATCCCAAATATAAAAATTCCAGTGATCACTAATCCTGTTACAATTCCAAGAATTAGAAGATCTCCACTGTGTTCTGAGATTTCTGAAACACATTTGAATAATATCAGGATTGTCTCTCTGTTCCTGGATCCATTCCCAGGTCTGACCGGGGACATTGGCAGGATGTGATAAGTTGTATTCCCCAGGGATCTGGACTGGGGCCTCAGCTTTTCACCATCTATATTCATGGCTTGGATGCAAGAACAGAGAGTTGTATATCCAAGTTTACAGATGACACTAAGTTCGGAGACACAGTGAAGGGACATTGACAGATTAAATGAGTGAATTTCATCTGCCACAGTTTTCCCCAATGTGGGGAAGTGTGGGATCATCCACATTAAATCTGGGAAAGGCAAATTGGAATATTTTCCTCATGTTGAGAGTTTAGGAGCTGTAAAAAATCAGAGATGTGGATGGCCATGTACACAAATCACTAAAAGCTCGATCACTGTTATAAAAAATCAATCAGAAAGGCTAATGGGCTGTTGTCCTTTATCTCAAGGGGGTTTGAACACAAAGTGAGGAAATGATGCTTCATTTGTACAGGCTTTGGTCAGATTCCATCTGGAGAATGACATTCAGTTCTGGACACCAAACCTCACATCAGGTATCTTGGCCTTAGAGGGAGAACAGTGTAGATTCAGCAGAATGATCCCGCAGCTCAGAGGGTTCAGTTATGAGGACAGGTTCTATAAAGCTGACATGTATTTTCTTGTGTTTAAGAGGGTGAAGGATGATCTGATGGAGATGTTTAAAATGATAAAGGGAGTCAATAGGGCCTAGAGAGAGAAACTATTTTCTCTGTTGATGGAATCCAGAACAAGAAAGAATCATCTTCAAATTAGAGTGAGGTCATTTAGGAGTGAAATCAGGAAATTCTTTCCACACATTGTGTTAATTTTACTGGACTAGTCATCCTGAGGCCCAGGCTTACTCTTGGGAACCCTGTCTCAAATACTGCCACACCAGCTGGTGGAGATTAAATTCAATTTATTTTAAAAATGTGAATTGAAAACTACCATCGATCGTCATAGAAACCCATCTAGTCACTAATGACCTTTAGGGAAGGGAATTGGCTGTCCTGACCTGCTCTGATCTATTTGTGACTTCAGACCCAGAGCAATATGGCTGCCTCTTACCCACCCTCTGAAATGGCCTAGCAAGGCTCTTGGCTGGTCAGATCAGTGAGGGACGGGAAACAATTGCTGACCTCGCCAGTGATGTAAACGTTCCAGCAAAGAATTCAAAAATCACAAATGGGCAGTGTAAATCTGGAACTTTCTCACACAGAAAGACTGTGGATGCTGACGGTCAACTGACTTTGTCAACACTGAGATGGGGAGATTTTTGTTGTGTAAGAGCAGCGAGAGATAAGGAGCAATAGGGAGTAAATGGAGCTGAGGTACACAGACACATTTAAGTTATGAAGAGACTTGGGTTGTTTTTGTTGGAATAAAGAAGACTGTGGGGTGACCCGATCGAGGTGTACAAGATTATGAGGGGCATGGACAGGGTGGATAGGGAGCGACTGTTCCCCTTAGTTGAAAGGTCAGTCACAAGGGGACACAAGTTGAAGGTGAGGGGCAGGAGGTTTAGGGGAATGTGAGGGAAAACCTTTTTACCTAGAGGGTGGTGATGGTCTGGAATGTGCTGCCTGGGATGGTGGTGGAGGTGGGTTGCCTCACATCCTTTAAGAAGTACCTGGATGAGCACTTGGCACATCATAACATTCAAGGCTATGAGCCAAGTGCTCGTAAATGGGATTAGGTAGGTAGGTCAGGTATTTCTCACGTGTTGGTGCTGACTCGATGGGCTGAAGGGCCTCTTCTGCACTGTGAGATTCTGTGATTCTGTGATACAGATCAATCAGGATCTCACTTAATGGTGGAAAGAATGGCCTCGTCCTGTTCATGTGATACACATACAGGCACACACACACACACGCGCATACACACACACACACACACGCGCATACACACACACACACACGCGCATACACACACACACACACACGCATACATACACACACACACGCATACGTACACACACACACGCATACATACACACACACACACACACATGCTCTACAATTCCTTACCCCACTGATAGAGCTGGGTCTCTGCCAAGCTGCTGTGTTCAATTTGACAGGATCGATCTCTTCATGAAGCCGTCTTCAGTGATCTCAACAATCTCTGTCCATTGGAAAATGTGGATTCCTTGCAGAGAGCAAATGATGATGAATAAGCAGTGGACTGGAGGATTGTAATTGTTACACTGAGATAAAAGCGAAATACTGTGGATGGTGGAAATCTGAAAGCGAAACAGAAAATGCTGGAAATACTCAGCAGTTCAGGCAGCATCTATGCAGAGGGAAACGGAGTTTACATTCAGGTTGGTGACCTGTCATCAGTTCTGAAACATTGGACGAATTCATCGCGAGGAGCCAGGTCCTGCTTGTGGAGAACAAAACAAAAATAAAAATACCTGGAAAAACTCAGCAGGTCTGGCAGCATCTGCAGAGAGGACCACAGTTAACATTTTGAGTCCGTATGACTCTTCAACAGAACTAAGTAAAAATAGAAAAGAAGTGAAATATAAGCTGGTTTAAGTCGGGGATAGGGGGGGTGGGGGTGGGACAGGTAGAGCTGGATAGAAGGCCAGTGATAGGTGGAGATAACCAAAAGATGTCATAGACAAAAGGACAAAGAGGTGTTGAAGGTGGTGATATTATTTAAGGAATGTGCTAATAAGTGACATTAAGGGTAGAAAGCAGGACGAGCAAGGTACAGATAGACCTAGTGGGGGTGGGGTGGGGGAATCGAAATAGGCTAAAAGGTAGAGATAACACTTGTGGAGAGCCGGCTACAGACCCTCGCTGCCTCTTTTTGGGAAAGCCTGGGGAAGCACAATCCGAGCGGTGAGGTCACTGGCCACTGGCCAATCAGAGGCCAGCAGCTCTGGTACTCAGCAGCGCCACAGGGAGGCAGTGACAGCTGCAGGAAAATCACCTCCTGGAGATCCAGGCTTGTGGAGCGGCCCAGGTTACAGGCAGTTTGTGTGCCGGAGTCGGGTTGGGGGGGCTTTTCAGGGTGTTGGGGCCATGGGGTGAGGGGTGTAGAGGGGTGGCTCTCAGCAGCCCCCGCCCTCCTTCCTGATGTCCAGTGCCTTGATCAGGCACCGAGTGCCGTTGATTGAGGGAAGCAGCACCCCCTCCCCCCCAATCTGGAAGTGATAAGCCGGCTGCATGGTTTCAGCCGCTGTGCACAACGCATGGTGACAGGCCGGCTTGTAGCTGTGTCAGTCCCAGTGGAGGCGGGATGAGGGCCTTAAGTGGTCATTACTGAACACTGAGGGGCCTCAATAGGAGTTGAGGCAGGAAGGTCGGCCATAGCCTTCCAATCCAGAACTGAATTCCGGCAACAGATTTCAGCAATGTCATCATCCCACCTAATTCCAGAGCCTTCCCAGCTCCAAGCTCACCACTAGCGAGAGCAGAACTTTCCGCCATGAAATCTGTTTGTCTCCACAAATGACATGGGCCAAATGCTGGTAAATGGGATTAGGTAGGCAGGTCAGGTGTTTTTCACGTGTTGGTGCAGACTCAATGGGCCGAAGGGCCTCTTCTGCACTGTGATTCTGTGAAATGCTGTCTGACCTGTTGAGTATTGTCAGCATTTTCTGTTTTTATTAATATTGCTAAGTTCCTTCACTGTCGCTGGGTCAAAATCCTGAAATTCCCTCCCTAACAGCACTGTGGGTGTAGCTACACCACATGGACTGCAGCAGTTCAAGAAAGCAGCTCACCACCATCTTCTCAAGAGCATTTAGGGATGGGCAATAAATGCTGGCCCAGCCATCGACACCCAAATCCTGTGAATGAATAAAAAAAATTGGGAATGCCTTTTGATGATCTCAGATCACGTGTAATTAACAACTTTTCACCTGGGATGTGCCCAATTGTCTCTATTAGACAGTGAGTCGGTTTTTAAGTTCACAGGGAAGGTCATCTGAACTTGGACAATCACCTTTGTAGCACATTGTCCACTTTATAAAGAGAAAGTTAATTCCAAAGTATGCACATTGAATAAAGCTCATACTTAAAAGTGAGGAACATGACACAATAGTGCTGAGCTGACATGTCCCAGCCACACAGGAACAAAAAGGAACCCGGATTACATTTTTTCCCTGGTTTTCCTGGTGAAGCAAGAGAAACATGAACATCTCAAGACCACACTCTGCTCTCATTCAGGTATCCACACATCCATCTTCCAACTGCTCCAGCTGCCACTGTCTGCAACAGCCAATCTTTCTGTTTCAGCTTTCAGTTCCTTTTTTGGATGAGGTACACTCTTAATGACTTTCTTTTGGGCCTTGAAGTTTGCCTGTCAAAAGGCTTTAATTTAGGAACCTTGTGCCTTCTATCCTTTTTCCATTTTGAACTCCCTGTTATGTGTTCTCAAAATGTGTTGGATTTTCACTAGCTTTTGTTTATAGGAGTTTGGACATTTTAATGCCAATAGACATATTGATGTTCCTCCAGACATTCATGCCTGAAGTAGTGGGCAGACAGACAGCCTCTCTGTTGTTATGGAAACAGCAGCGAAAGCCTGAATCTGGAAGTCCAGCCCCTGGACCCAGCAGTCGTAACTTTCATGGGGGGCTGTTAGATGTGGGGGAATGGGGGTAAATTCTAAAACACACACCTGTGGTTCACAGAGGCAACTGCACTTGTTAAAGGCTGATGTGATTAGTGGGATGTCCAAAACATGACTGGTGCAATTTAAACCTGGTCGGGGAAAGTCTAAAGCTGTCAGAGTGTTTTGGAGAAGTAGGATACGCTTTCGGAGAGGTAAGGAACCCCTTTGCATATGATTCCAAGGCACCTTTTGGGAAGGTCAGGTGTCCTTTGGGAGAGGTCAGGTGCCCTTTTGGAAAGGACAGGTGTCCTTTTAGAAAGGTCAGGTGCCCTTTTGGAAAGGTCAGGTGCCCTTTTGGAAAGGTCAGGTGCCCTTTCAAACTTTTAAAAGTAAATGTGAATATGCGCAAAAAGTGCATAAACTCAATGGAACTGTCAATCTCATTGGAGCTGGCAAGAGAACTGTCAAGTGAACTGTCAAGAGGACTGTGAAACTGTCAAGGCATTTTAACCTCCTGCACTTTCAATATTTAAAAAACACTGTCTGCCTTATTAGAAAATATCAGTTTTTGTCTTTCTCTTTATTGCCACAAGTCTCTGATGGATCATTACAGCGTTAGTGCTGCATGGCTGATTTCACAGCCTTTCATTATCACAGTGGGGTGCCTGTCAGTTCATAGTTTGACTGACAGCTGCAAGTGGTTATAAACTCTTTGAGGTGAGACGATGAATTCAAATGCCTGCTTTTATAATGGAATAAAGGAAGTTAAATGTAGTGAATAGTTTCTTATCAATACGAGTGTTTTTTTGAAATACTGAATTCATCAATAGACGCTCAAAAGCTTTAATCTCAGCATTGGTCCTAAGGAATACCCATAATGGATACTGGATGGGTTGGCATGGTAGGTAAAAGAGAAAAGGGTGGTGGATGGGGGGCATGGGTTGACAAGAGTTGGCATTAGTTGGTACAGGAGCTATAATGGGCTATGGGGAGGTGAGTGAGTGGCATTAGGACAGAGGGTATGAGGGGCCATGGTGGGGTGAGTGAATGGCATTAGTTAGTACAGAGGGTATGAGGGGCCATGGTGGGGTGAGTGAATGGCATTAGTTAGTACAGAGGGTATGAGGGGTCATGGTGGGGCGGAGTGGGTGGGTTTCTTCAATAAAGTGCTGGAGCACTGAGGTTGTTTTTTGACCAGTGCACCTCCACACCCGGCACCTTGCAAACTCTTTCTGGGGTCGTCCACCATGATTCCCATTTTCACCCTCCCGACAATGTCTCCTCCTCTCTACCCCCTGGAACCAAAACCCTAGCTCCGAGGGCACTTTTCTCCAGATAGGGTTTGTGGAGCAGGGAATTGTCCTGAGCCTGTGGTCATGTCACAGGACTGAAAATTCAGGCCATAGTCTTCAGTGTGTTTTGAGCCACGTGGAAACTCAAGTTTGACTCCTGAGTCCGTGAGGAATAGTGTTTGGGTACTTTCCCTGTCCTTGTTTAGATCATTAACACCGTTCCTGCCAACCAGACCTCTAGTACATTCCCTTTGACCTCTGCTGCTGTTACCTCAGCTCCTTTACATTCCTCTGTCTTGGCCTCCTTAAATCCTACTGGCTTTCCTTTAGCCTCTTTCACCCTTACTGGCCCTATCGTCCCCTGTTGGGACTTTGGGACTTCGTCAGCCCCCTGCAGCTGCAGAATTTTGCTTCTTCCCCTCAGTTGCTCCATCTCCGTGGGCTGTTCTAGACCCGCTAGAAACAATATCATTCTTCCCCACAAGGCACTGCCCAGCATTAGATTACCCCCCTGCATTGGGAAGTTCAGAATGACCCCGACCATCACTACATCGGTGACCAGATTACTGTGTAACCAAACGGTAAATAAGGGAAGATGTAAACATTTGCCAGGAAGCCCTTTTAACAACACCGTGGTGTTTGTCCTGTGTTCAGGTGACATCTCTGTGTTTGAAGCCAACTGCTAACCCTGAGGACAGTGATCTCTTTTCCTGGTGACTGGGATACAAAAGACTTCATTTTCTCTTTTCACAATAAGTTCTGGCAGCCAATGTGGTTCTCACCGATTAGGTTTGAGCAGAGGCCGATCACGTTCATGGCTGCAGACACTGTTCTGACTGCATCGCCTTCTGTTGGCTTTTTTTGGAACGACAACAATATTCCCTCATATTCCCAGACTTTACACACTGAAAACACACTGGTTGTGCCCCTGCTGGTTTACCATCCTGGTTCCTGCTTTTAAAAGTTGGTGACTGCTCTATTTCCCTTCCCTACTCTGCATTTCACTCATGCCCATTTCTACTTCATCTGCATCCACAGTCTGAAAGTAAAAAGATGAAATCAAGATACAGATTGGCAGTGGGAGAAAATAAATTTATAATGGAGGACAGGGCTCATGGTCTGAAGTTGTTGAATTCCATGTTGATTCCATAATGATGGAAATTGTCTAACTGGAAGATGAGGTGTTGTTCTTACATCGTGTGTTGGGTTTCATTGGAACAGGAATGTGGGCATGAGAACAGGATGGTGAATTAAAATGGCAACTCACCGAAAGGTCAGGGTCAGGCTTGTGCACTGCAAAGTGGTCACTCAGTCTGCGTTTGGTCTTGTCAATGTAGAGAAGACTAGATTGTGAGCAGCAAATAGAGTGAACTAAATTGAAAAGAGTGCAATGAATCACTGCTTCATCTGGAAGGGGAGTTTGGGGACTTGGACAGTGAGGAGAGAGGAGGTAAAGTGGCATGTCAGTCCCCACCCTGCACCCCGCCACCCCCTCCCCCCTCCTCTCCATTACAACACCTCTTATCCTCTCTTGATCTTTTCATTGAGGATTGTCAGCATGACATCAGTCATCTTGACCAGGGAACATGTGGTGTGAGTGAATTCTGGATTGAAATGAAGAGAAAGAGGAATATTTGGGAGGATGAAGTGTGATATCATAGTGGGGGAACAGTCACTGTATGAACAGTCTGACTGTCAAACAGGGTGATGGACAATCCAGAGCAGGATCTCCACTGTCCCTCACAGAGCTTTTTAATCACCCCTTTATACAGGGTCAGGAGGATGGTGGTGGACTGAGATAACCTGGCTTGTTCAACCATGAGGGCATCACAGCTGATCCTGGGGTGGGTTAAACATGGATTATCCTTCTCCTCTCCGTAGTGTTTTGAAGACTTTAGACCAGGAGTGACGAAACTGTTTTGCTTCTCCCAATCGATGTGAAAATTAAAAGTGTCCATTTGAATCATTTTCCATTTGCTCCAAGCTTCTCTGCTCTCGGTGTTTCTACATCCTGCTGTCAGGAGAGCTGGACACAAATCCCATCAGAGTCTTACAGACTGTGCTGACTTCAATGGTGTAAAATATCAGGCTGCCTGTATAACAGGCGGCTGATCAATCATCACCCATTTCAAACTCTCACCAAAAGATTCAAATTAGCCCCAGAGAGAGAGAGAGAGTGAGAGTGAGAATGGAGGGCTGAATTCTGTACTTACCGGGAGAGACCCAGGAAAAACACAGGGAGATGGAGAAAAGGATCAGCAACATGCTGGGGATCCACTCTCCCTGTTCCAATCAGGAGCTGGGAATGAAACACTCTGAGGGTGGAAATTAATCCTGTTCATAAACTGGGAAAAACAACACAAACTGTTTATCTCAAGACTTGATAATTTCCTGATTACACAACCAGAGGGTGAATGATTGGCTAGTCTCAGAAAAATACCCAATTAAATGGATAAAAGCTCTTTTGTCACCAGTTACCAAGAGGATCAAACACAGACACAGTGAGATGCAGGCTGGGAAACAGAAAGTAATAGCTGAAATTTCAGCAGGAAGCGAGATCCGGGTATGTTTTGGGGTCAGGAAGCTGCCTCCGGTGGGAAAGTGATGAAAGTTCAGATTTCCACAGGGTTGCCCCTGTAAGTGATATGGAGACAGGTTCCCTGTCCACTTAGAGCCAGTGGGGGTGGGGATGGAGCTGGGTCAGATGAAGTGTGGGACTGATTGACACTCCCCACGACAGATATTACATGGAAGTAGCTCTTGTGGTCACAGACCAGGTGGATATTGAGGGGGTGGGTGTCGTTCCTGTTGATGGATCTCACTGGCAGGTCACTGGGCGTCTCGATGACCACCTGGGTACATTGGATGGTGCCCTGAACCAGGGAGAATCCAGTAATGTAGGTGAACCCAATGCCCTCTGTGCTTGTGACGTTGGGTCTGTTGTGAATTGCAAGTACTGTCCAGCTGTGGGAAAGAGGGCATCAGTGCCCAGCCAGATGCTGTGGTGGGCAGCTGTTTGTGAGATGTCACTAAGGTCCTCAGCTGATCCAAGGAAGGAGCCAGGAGTGAAGAGGTTAAAGGGCACAGAGACATTGACGGTTACAGGAAGGACCTGGGTCTCAGTCATCTCCAGGTCGCTCCGTCTCTGCTGGTGAATCCTGTGTTGAAGGTATGATCTCCGTATCCTTCCTGCCCCCTTTCCTCTCCTCTACCCTCCAGCTGTTCAGGTTCTGCCTGTCCTGCGGAAGGTGTTGTCCCTCTTCACACAATGTCTGACAGTCGTGTCCCCATTGCCAGCTTCAGCCTTCCTCCTGTACAGGAGGCCGTCCCATTGTGATTGGCTGTCACACTACAGTCAAACTAACAGGAGCAGTGTGAGGGGGAGGGGGTGAAACTAACAGGAGGAGAGTGTGGGGAGGGAGTGAAACTAACAGGAGGAGAGTGAGTGGAGGGAGTCAAACTAATGGGAGGAGAATGAGGGAGGGTGACAAACTAACAGAAGCAGGGGATGCGGAGGGAGACAAATTAGCAGGAGTAGAGTGAAGGGAGGGAGTCACACTTACAGGAGGAGAGTGTGGGGACGGGAGTCAAAGTAACTGGAGAAGAGTCAGGGCACGGGTTCAAACTAACAGGAGGAGAGTGAGGGGAGGGAGTCAAAGTAACAGGCGACAAGTGAGGGGAAGGGGTCAAATAAACAGGTAGAGAGTGAGGGGAGAGTGTCAAACTAACAGGAGGAGAGTGAGGGGAGGGAGTCAAACTTACAGGAAGAGAGTGAAGTGAGAGGGTCAAAATAACAAGACGAGAGTGTGGTGAGGGCGTCAAACTAACAGGAGGGGACTGAGGGGAGGGGGTCCAACTAAAAGGAGGAGAGTGAGGGGAAGGAGACACACATAACGGGAGGGGAGTGAGGAGAGGGATTGAAATGAACAGAAGGAGAGAGAGGGGAGGGTGTCAAACTACCAGGAAGGGAGTGAGGGGAGGGGGTCATCCTAACAGGAGTAGAGTGAGGGGAGGGGTCAAACTAACATTTAGGGACTGAGAGGAGGGAGTCAAAATAATGGGAGGAGAGTGAGGAGAGGGAGTCAAACTAACAGGAGAATGAGGGTCATGAGTCAAACTAACAGGAGAATGAGGGTCATGAGTCAAACTAACAGGAGAGTGAGGGTCGTGAGTCAAACTAACAGGAGAGTGAGGGTCGTGAGTCAATCTAACAGGGGGATAGGGATTCAAACTAATGGGAGGAGAGTGGGTGGAGGTTGTCAAACTAACAAGAGGGGAGTGAGGGGCGGGAGTCATACTAACAGGAGGAGAGTGAGGGGAGGGAGTCACTTTAACAGGGGGAGTTTGATGGGAGGGTGTTAACTAACAGGAGGTGAGTGATGGGAGGGTGTCAAAGTAACAGGTGACGAGTGAGGGGAGGGGGTCAAACTAACAGGTAGAGAGTGAGGGGAGGGGATCAAAGTAATGGGAGGAGAGTTAGGGGCGGGGGTAAAACTAACATGAGTGGAGTGAGAGAAGAGAGTCAAACTTACAGGTAGAGAGTGTGGGGAGGGAGTCAAAGTAATGGGAGGAGAGTGAGGGGCGGGGTGAAACTAACAGGACGCTAGTGAGGGGAGGGCGACAAACTAAAAGGACGAGAGTGTGGGGAGGGTGTAAAAATAATGGGAGGCGAGAGAGGGGAGGGACTCAAACTAAAAGCGGGAGAGTGAGGGGAGGGACTCAAAGTAAGAGGTGAAGATTGAGGGGAGGGAGTCAAACTAACAGGGGGTGAGTGAAAGGAGGGTGGCAACAGGAGTGAGGGGAGGGAGTCAAACTTACAGGACGAGAGTGAGGGGAGGGTGTGAAACTTGCAGGAAGAGAGTGTGGGGAGGGAGTCAAACTAACGGGAGGCGAGTGAGTGGAGGGTGTCAAACAAACAGGAGGGGAGTGTGGCGAGGGAGTCTAACTAACAGGAGGCGAGTAAGGGGAGAGAGTCAAACTAACAGGAGGAGAGTGTGGCGAGGGAGTCAATCTAACAGGAGAGTGAGGGGAGGGATTCAATCTAACAGGAGGGGAGTGAGGGGAGGGTGTCAATCTAACAGGAGGAGAATGAGGGGATGGTGTCAAACGAACAGGAGGAGAGTGAGGGGAGAGTGTCAAACTAACAGGAGGAGAGTGAGGGGAGGGTGTCAAACTAACAGGAGAGTGAGGGGAGGGAGTCAAACTTTCAGGAAGAGAGTGTGGGGAGGGAGGCAAACTTACAGGAAGAGAGTGAAGCAAGGGGGTCAAAATAACAAGACGAGTGTGTGGTGAGGGAGTCAAACTAACGGGAGGGGACTGAGGGGAGGGAGTCAAACTCCCAGGAGAAGAGTAAGAGGAGGGGATCATACTAAAAGGAATAGAGACTGAGGGGAGGGAGTCAAAATAACAGGAGGAGAGTGAGGGGAGGAGTCAAATAACTGGAGGGGAATGAGGTGAGGGAGTAAAATTAACAGGAGTAGAGTGAGGGGCGGGGGTAAACCTAACAGGAGTGGAGTGAGAGAAGAGAGTCAAACTCACATGTAGAGAGTGGGGGAGGGAGTCAAACTAACAGAGTGGAGTGAGGGGAGGGAGTCAAACTTATAGGACGGAAGTGAGGGGAGGGTGTGAAACTTGCAGGAAGAGAGTGTGGGGAGGGAGTCAAACTAACGGGAGGCGAGTGAGGGGAGGGAGTCAAACTAACAGGACAAGAGTGAGGGGAGGGGGTCAAACTAACAGGAAGATAGTGAGTGGAGGTAGTCAAAGTAACGGGAGGAGAGTGAGGGGAGGAAGTCAAATTACCGAGTAGAGAATGAGGGGAGGGGGTCAAACTAACAGGAGGAGAGTTAGGGGCAGGGGACAACTAACAGGAGTGGAGTGAGAGAAGGGAGTCAAACTTACAGGTAGAGAGTGGGCGAGGGAGTCAAAGTAACAGGAGAAGACAGAGGGGAGGGAGTCAAAGTAAAAGGCAAAGAGTGAGGGGAGGGAGTCAATATAACACGGGGAGGGTGAGGGGAGGGGGTTAATCTTACAGGAAGAGAGTGAGGGGAGAGGGTCAATCTAACAGGACAAGAGTGTGGGGAGGGAGTCAAACTTATAGGACGGAAGTGAGGGGAGGGTGTGAAACTTGCAGGAAGAGAGTGTGGGGAGGGAGTCAAACTAACGGGAGGCGAGTGAGGGGAGGGAGTCAAACTAACAGGACAAGAGTGAGGGGAGGGGGTCAAACTAACAGGAAGATAGTGAGTGGAGGTAGTCAAAGTAACGGGAGGAGAGTGAGGGGAGGAAGTCAAATTACCGAGTAGAGAATGAGGGGAGGGGGTCAAACTAACAGGAGGAGAGTTAGGGGCAGGGGACAACTAACAGGAGTGGAGTGAGAGAAGGGAGTCAAACTTACAGGTAGAGAGTGGGCGAGGGAGTCAAAGTAACAGGAGAAGACAGAGGGGAGGGAGTCAAAGTAAAAGGCAAAGAGTGAGGGGAGGGAGTCAATATAACACGGGGAGGGTGAGGGGAGGGGGTTAATCTTACAGGAAGAGAGTGAGGGGAGAGGGTCAATCTAACAGGACAAGAGTGTGGGGAGGGAGTCAAACTAACGGGTGGGGAATGAGGGGAAGGAGTCAAAATAACAGGAGGGGAGTGAGGGGAGAGGGTCCAACTAAAAGGGGCAGAGTGTGGCGAAGGAGACACACATAACAGGAGGGGAGAGAGGGGAGGTAGTCAACCTAAAAGGAGGAGACTGAAGGGAGGGTGTCAAACTATCAAGAGAAGAGTGAG
Organism: Carcharodon carcharias; assembly: GCF_017639515.1. Classification (NCBI taxonomy): domain Eukaryota; kingdom Metazoa; phylum Chordata; class Chondrichthyes; order Lamniformes; family Lamnidae; genus Carcharodon; species Carcharodon carcharias. The sequence goes on from NC_054485.1 coordinate 79,903,045, forward strand.
GGGAGGGAGTCAAACTAACAGGCGGAGATTGAGCGGAGGGAGTCAAAGTAACTGGAGGAGAGTCAGGGCAGGGGGTCAAACTAACAGGAGGAGAATGAGGGGAGTAACTCAAACTAAAAGCGTGAGAGTGAGGGGAGGGGGTCAAACTAACAGGGGGAGTGTGAGGGGAGGGCGTCAAACTAACAGGAGGAGAGTGAGGGGAGGGGGTCAAACTAACAGGGGGAGTGTGAGGGGAGGGGGTCAAACTAATAGGAGGAGTGTGTGGGGAGGGAGTAAAACTAATGGGAGGTGAGAGAGGGGAGGGACTCAAACTAAAAGCGGGAGAGTGAGGGGAGGGACTCAAAGTAAGAGGCGAAGTGTGAGGGGAGGGAGTCAAACTAACAGGGGTGAGTGAGAGGAGGGTGTCAACAGGAGGGTAGTGAGGGGAGGGAGTCAAACTTATAGGACGAGAGTGAGGAGAGGGTGTGAAACTTGCAGCAATAGAATGTGGGGAGGGAGTCAAACTAACGGGAGGAGAGTGAGGGGAGGGAGTCAAACTAACAGGAGTGGAGTGAGGGGAGGGTGTCAAAGTAACTGGAGGAGAGTCAGGGCAGGGGTCAAACTAACAGGAGAGAGGGAGTCAAGCTAATAGGCGAAGAGTGAGGGGAGGGAATCAATCTAACAGGGGGTGGTTGAGGGGAGGGTGTTAAACCAACAGGAGAAGAGTGAGGGGAGTGAGACAAACTTTCAGGAAGAGAGTGAGGGGAGGCGGGCAAATCAACAGGAGGAGAGCTAGGGGCAGGGGTAAAACTATCAGGAGTGGAGTGAGAGAAGAGAGTCAAACTTACAGGTAGAGAGTGTGGGGAGGGAGTCAAACTTACAGATAGAGAGAGGGGGAGGGAGTCAAAGTAACAGGAGGAGACAGAGGGGATGGAGTCAAAGTAAATGCAAAGAGTGAGGGGAGGGAGTCAATATAACAGGGGTAGGGTGAGGTTGGGGGGTTAATCTTACAGGAAGAGAGTGAGGGGAGGGGTCAATCTAACAGGACAAGATGTGGGGAGGGAGTCAAACTAATGGGTGGGGAATGAGGGGAAGGAGTCAAACTAACAGGAGGGGAGTGAGGGGAGAGGGTCCAACTAAAAGGGGCAGAGTGTGGGGAAGGAGACACACATAACGGGAGGGGAGAGAGGGGAGGTCGTCAAACTAAAAGGAGGAGACTGGGGGGAGGGTGTCAAACTACCAAGAGTACAGTGAGGGGAGGGAATCAAAGTAACTGGAGGGGATTCAGTGCAGGGGGTTAAACTAACAGGAGGAGGGTGAGTGGAGGGTGTCAAACTAACAGGAGGAGAATGAGGGGACTAACTCAAACTAAAAGTGTGAGTGTGAGGGGAGGGAGTCAATGTAACAGGGGGAGAGTGAGGGGAGGGAGTCAAACTGACGGGCGAAGAGTGAGGGAAGCGGGTCAAAGTAACAGGAGGAGAGTGATTGGAGGGCGTCAAACTAAAAGGACGAGGGTGGGGGAGAGTGTAAAACTGACGGGAGGCGAGAGAGGGGAGGGACTCAAACTGAAAGCGGGAGAGTGAGGGGAGGGACTCAAAGTAAGAGGCGAAGAGTGAGGGGATGGAGTCAAACTAACAGGGGGTGAATGAGAGGAGGGTGTCAAGAGGTGTGGAGTGAGGGGTGGGAGTCAAACTTATAGGACGAGAGTGAGGGGACGGTGTGAAACTTGCAGGAAGAGAGTGTGGGGAGGGAGTCAAACTAACGGGAGGCGAGTGAGTGGAGGGTGTTAAACTAACAGGAGGGGAGTGTGGCGAGGGAGTCTAACTAATAGGAAGATAGTGAGGGGAGGGATTCAATCTAACAGGAGGGGAGTGAGGGGAGGGATTCAATCTAACAGGAGGAGAATGAGGGGAGAGTGTCAAACTAACAGGAGAGTGAGGGGAGGGAGTCAAAGAAACAGGGGGATAGTGAGGGGAGGGAGTCAAACTTACAGGAAAAGAGTGAGGGGAGGGAGTCAAACATACAGGAAGAGAGTGAAGCGAGGGGTCAAAATAATTAGACGAGAGTGTGATGAGGGAGTCAAACTAATGGGAGGGGACTGAGGGGAGGGGGTCCAACTAAAAGGAGGAGAGTGTGGGGAAGGAGACACACATGACAGGAGGGGAGTGAGGAGAGGGATTGAAATGAACAGAAGGAGAGAGAGGGGAGGGTGTCAAACAACCAGAAGGGGAGTGAGGGGAGGGTATCGTACTAATAGCAGGAGAGTGAAGGGAGGGTGTCAAACTAACAGGAGTAGAGTGAGGGGAGGGGTCAAACTAACATTTAGGGACTGAGGGGAGGGAGTCAAAATAATGGGAGGAGAGTGAGGGTCGTGAGTCAAACTAACTGGAGGGGTGTGAGGTGAGGGAGTAAAATTAACAGGAAGAGAATGAGGGGAGGGAGACAAGATAACAGGAGAATGAGGGTCATGAGTCAAACTAACAGGAGAGTGAGGGTCATGAGTCAAACTAACAGGAGAGTGAGGGTCATGAGTCAAACTAACAGGAGAGTGAGGGTCATGAGTCAAACTAACAGGGGGATAGGGATTCAAACTAATAGGAGGAGAGTGAGTGGAGGTTGTCAAACTAACAAGAGGGGAGTGAGGGGAGGGAGTCATACTAACAGGCGGACAGTGAGGGTGGGCAGTAATACTAACAGGAGGAGAATGAAGGGAAGGAGTGGAACTAACAGGAGGGGAGGGAGTCAAACTAACAGGAGAGTGAGGGGAGGGAGTCAAACTAACAGGAGAGGGAGTCAAACTCAAAAGAATAAGGGGAGGGAGTCAATTTAACAGGGGGAGTTTGAGGGGAGGGTGTTAACTAACAGGAGGTGAGTGAGGTGAGGGTTTCAAAGTAACAGGTGACGAGTGAGGGGAGGGGGTCAAACTAATGGGAGGAGAGTGAGGGGAGGGAGTCAAACTAACAGGGGGTGAGTGAGAGGAGGGTGTCAACAAGAGTGGAGTTAGGGGAGGGAGTCAAACTTATAGTACGGAAGTGAGGGGAGGGTGTGAAACTTGCAGGAAGAGAGTGTGGGGAGGGAGTCAAAGTAACGGGAGGAGAGTGAGGGGAGGGAGTCAAACTAGCGAGTAGAGAATGAGGGGAGGGGGTCAAACTAACAGGAGGAGAGTTAGGGTCGGGGGTAAACCTAACAAGAGTGGAGTGAGAGAAGAGAGTCAAACTTACAGGTAGAGAGTGGGCGAGAGAGTCAAAGTAACAGGAGGAGACAGAGGGTAGGGAGTCAAAGTAAAAGACAAAGAGTGAGGGGAGGGAGTCAATATAACAGGGGGAGGGTGAGGGGAGGGGGTTAATCTTACAGGAAGAGAGTGAGGGGAGGGGGTCAATCTAACAGGACAAGAGTGTGGGGAGGGAGTCAAACTAACGGGTGGGGAATGAGGGGAAGGAGTCAAACTAACAGGAGTGGAGTGAGGGGAGAGGGTCCAACTAAAAGGGGCAGAGTGTGGGGAAGGAGATACACATAACAGGAGGGGAGAGAGGGGAGGTCGTCAAACTAAAAGGAGGAGACTGAGGGGAGGGTGTCAAACTACCAAGAGAAGAGTGAGGGGAGGGAGTCAATCTAACAGGCGGAGATTGAGCGGTGGGAGTCAAAGTAACTGGAGGAGAGTCAGGGCAGGGGGTCAAACTAACAGGAGGAGAATGAGGGGAGTAACTCAAACTAAAAGTGTGAGAGTGAAGGGAGGGAGTCAAAGTAACAGGGGGATTGTGAGGGGAGGGGGTCAAATTAACAGGAGGAAAGTGAGGGGAGGGGGTCAAACTAACAGGGGGAGTGTGAGGGGAGGGAGTCAAACTAACAGGAGGAGAGTGTGGGGAGGGTATAAAACTAACGGGATGCGAGAAAGTGGAGGGACTCAAACTAAAAGCGGGAGAGTGAGGGGAGGGACTCAAAGTAAGAGGCGAAGTGTGAGGTGAGGGAGTCAAACTAACAGGGGGTGAGTGAGACGAGGGTGTCAACAGGAGTGGAGTGAGGGGAGGGAGTCAAACTTATAGGACGAGAGTGAGGAGAGGTTGTGAAACTTGCAGGAAGAGAGTGTGGGGAGGGAGTCAAACTAACGGGAGGCGAGTGAGTGGAGGGTGTCAAACAAACAGGAGGGGAGTGTGGCGAGGGAGTCTAACTAACAGGAGGCGAGCAAGGGGAGAGAGTCAAACTAACAGGAGGAGAGTGTGGCGAGGGAGTCAATCTAACAGGAGGATGGTGAGGGGAGGGATTCAATCTAACAGGAGGGGAGTGAGGGGAGGGTGTCAATCTAACAGGAGGAGAATGAGGGGATGGTGTCAAACGAACAGGAGGAGAATGAGGGGATGGTGTCAAACGAACAGGAGGAGAGTGAGGGGAGGGTGTCAAACTAACAGGAGGAGAGTGAGGGGAGGGTGTCAAACTAACAGGAGAGTGAGGGGAGGGAGTCAAACTTTCAGGAAGAGAGTGTGGGGAGGGAGGCAAACTTACAGGAAGAGAGTGAAGCAAGGGGGTCAAAATAACAAGACGAGTGTGTGGTGAGGGTGTCAAACTAATGGGAGGGGACTGAGGGGAGGGAGTCAAACTACCAGGAGAAGAGTAAGAGGAGGGGATCATACTAAAAGGAATAGAGACTGAGGGGAGGGAGTCAAAATAACAGGAGGAGAGTGAGGGGAGGAGTCAAATAACTGGAGGGGAGTGAGGTGAGGGAGTAAAATTAACAGGAGTAGAGTGAGGGGCGGGGGTAAACCTAACAGGAGTGGAGTGAGAGAAGAGAGTCAAACTCACATGTAGAGAGTGGGGGAGGGAGTCAAAGTAACAAGAGGAGAGTGGGGGGAGGGAGTGAAACTAAAAGGAGGGGAGTGAGGGGAGGGAGTCAAACTAACAGGAGGCAAGTGAGGGCAGGGGGTCAAACTAACAGGAGGAGAGTGAGCTGAGGGAGTCAAACTAACAGGAGTAGACTGAGGGGAGGGAGACAACCTAACAGGAGGCGAGTGAGGGGAGGGAGTCAACCTTGCAGGAAGAGAGTGTGGGGAGGGGGTCAAACTAAAAGGAGGAGAGTGTGGAGAAGGAGACACACATAATGGGAGGGGAGTGAGGAGAGGGATTCAAATGAACAGAAGGAGAGAGAGGGGAGGGTGTCAAACTACCAGGAGGGGAGTGAGGGGAGGGAGTCAAACTTTCAGGAAGAGAGTGAGGGGAGGCGGTCAAACCAACAGGAGGAGAATTAGGGGCGGGGGTAAAACTAACAGGAGTGGAGTGAGAGAAGAGAGTCAAACTTACATGTAGAGAGTGGGCGAGGGAGTCAAAGTAACAGGAGGAGACAGAGGGGAGGGAGTCAAAGTAAAAGGCAAAGAGTGAGGGGAGGGAGTCAATATAACAGGGGGAGGGTGAGGGGAGGGGGTTAATCTTACAGGAAAAGAGTGAGGGGAGGGGGTCAAACTACCAGGACAAGAGTGTGGGGAGGGAGTCAAACTAATGGGTGGGGAATGAGGGGAAGGAGTCAAACTAACAGGAGGGGATTGAGGGGAGAGGGTCCAACTAAAAGGGGCAGAGTGTGGGGAAGGAGACACACATAACGGGAGGGGAGAGAGGGGAGGTCGTCAAACTAAAAGGAGGAGACTGAAGGGAGGGAGTCAAACTACCAAGAGAAGAGTGAGGGGAGGGAGTCAAAGTAACTGGAGGAGAGTGAAGGGAGGGGGTCAAATTAAGAAGATGAGTGTTTGTTGAGGGAGTCAAACTAATGGGAGGGGACTGAGGGGAGGTAGCCAAACTAACAGGAGGGCAGTGAGGGGAGGGGGTCAACCTACCAGGAGAAGAGTAAGGGGAGGGGGGTCATAATAACAGGAATAGAGTGTGGGGAGGGGGTCAACCTACCAGGAGAAGAGTAAGGGGAGGGGGGTCATACTAACAGGAATAGAGTGAGGGGAGGGAGTCAATCTAACAGGAGGGGAGTGAGGGGAGGGAGTCAAACTAATAGGTAGAGAGTGAGGCGAGGTTGTCAAACTAACTGGTGGAGGGTGAGGGGACGGAGTCAAACTTCCAGGTGGGGAGTGAGGGGAGGGATTAAAACTAACAGGAGGAGAAGGGGAGCGAGTCACACTAACAGGATGGGAGTGAGAGGAGGGGGTCAAACTTACAGGACGAGAGTGTGGGGAGGGAGTCGAACGAATGGGATGGGAGTGAGGGGAGGGTGTCCAACAAAAATGAGGGGAGGGAGTCAAACTTACAGGATGAGAGTGTGGGGAGGGAGTCGAACTAATGGGAAGGGAGTGAGGGGAGGGTGTCCAACAAAAATGAGGGGAGTGTGGGGAGGGAGTCAAACTAACAGGAAGAGAGTGAGGTGAGGGAGTCAAAATAACAAGACGAGAGTGTGGTGAGGGAGTCAAACTAACAGGAGGAGAGTGAGGGGAGGGAGTCCAACTAACAGGAGGAGAGTGGGTGGAGGGAGTGAAACTAAAAGGAGGCGAGTGAGGACCGGGGGACAAACTAAGAGGAGGAGAGTGAGCTGAGGGTGTCAAAATAACAAGACGAGAGTGTGGTGAGGGAGTCAAACTAACAGGAGGGGACTGAGGGGAGGGGGTCCAACTAAAAGGAGGAGAGTGTGGGGAGGGGGACACTCATAATGGGAGGGGAGTGAGGAGATGGATTCAAACGAACAGGAGAGAGAGGGGATGGTGTCAAACTACCAGGAGGGGAGTGAGGTGAGGGAGTCAAAGTACCAGGACAAGAGTAAGGGGAGGGGGTCATACTAACAGGACTAGAGTGAGGGGAGGGGGTCAAACTAATATGTAGAGACTGAGGGGAGGGAGTCAAACTAACAGGAGGGGATGAGGGGAGGGAGTCAAATAACTGGAGGGGAGTGAGGTGAGGGAGTAAAATTAACAGGAGTAGAGTGAGGGGCGGGGGTAAACCTAACAGGAGTGGAGTGAGAGAAGAGAGCCAAACTTACATGTAGAGAGTGGGAGAGGGAGTCAAAGTAACAGGAGGAGAGTGGGTGGAGGGAGTGAAACTAAAAGGAGGGGAGTAAGGGGAGGGAGTCAAACTAACAGGAGGTGAGTGAGGACAGGGGGTCAAACTAAGAGGAGGAGAGTGAGCTGAGGGAGTCAAACTAACAGGAGTGGAGTGAGGGGAGGGTGTCAAAGTAACAGAAGTAGACTGATGGGAGGGAGACAACCTAACAGGAGGCGAGTGAGGGGAGGGAGTCCAACTAACAGGAGGAGAGGGAGTCAAACTCAAAGGTGAAGAATGAGGAGAGGGAGTCAATCTAACAGGAGGAGTTTGAGGGGAGGGTGTTAACTAACAGGAGGCGAGTGATGGGAGGCTGTCGAATTAACAGGAGGAGAGTGAGGGGAGGGAGTAAAACTTGCAGGAAGAGAGTTTGGGAAGGGAGTCAAACTAACAGGAAGAGAGTGAGGGGAGGGGGTCAAACTAACGGGAGGAGAGTGAGGGGAGGGAGTCAAAGTAACAGGAGTAGAGTGAGGGGAGGGTGTCAACCTAATGGGAGGGGAGTGAGGGGAGCGAGTCAAACTACGAGGAGGCGAGTGTGGGGAGGGAGTCAATCTAACATGAGGGGAGTAAGGGGAGGGTGTTAAACTAACAGGAGGAGAGTGAGGCGAGGTTGTCAAACTAACTGGAGGAGGGTGAGGGGACGGAGTCAAACTAACAGGAGGAGAGTGTGGGAAGGGAGTCAAACTAACGGGTAGAAAATGGGTGGATGGGGTCGAACTAACAGGAGGAGAGTTAGGGGAGGGGTTCAAACTTACAGGAAGAGGGTGAGGGGAGGGAGTCAAAGTAACAGGAGGAGAGTGAGGGGAAGGAGTCAATGTAACTGGAGGGAAGTGAGGGGAGGGAGCAAAACTAACAGGAGAGGAGTGAGGGGAGGGGGTCAAACTTACAGGACGAGAGTGAGGGGAGGGAGTCGAACTAATGGGAAGGGAGTGAGGGGAGGGAGTCAAACTAAGATGAAGAGAGTTTGGGGAGGGAGTCAGACTAACAGGAGGTGAGTGAGGGGAGGGAGTCAAACGAAAAGCAGGAGAGTGAGGGGAGGGAGTCAAACTAACAGGTAGAGAGTGAGGGGAGGGAGTCAAACTTCCAGGAAGATAGTGAGGGGAGGGCGTCAAGCTAATGGAAGGGGAGTGAGGGGAGGGAGTCAAAGTAACAGGAGGAGCGTGAGGGGAGGGTGTCAAAGTAACAGGAGGAGAGTCAGGGCAAGCTGTCAAACTAACAGGAGGAGAGGGAGTCTAACTAATAGGTAACGAGTGAGGGGAGGGAGTCAATCTAGCAGGGGGAGGTTGAGGAGATGGTGTTAAACTAACAGGAGGAGAGTGAGGGGAGGGGGTCAAACTAACAGCAAGAGGTTGAGTGGAGGGACTCAAAGTAACAGGAGGAAAGTGAGGTGTGGGAGTCAAAGTAACTGGAGGGGAGTGAGGGGAGGGAGTAAACCTAACAGGAGGGGAGTGAGGGGAGGGAGACAAAATAAAAGGTGGAGTGTAAGGTGAGGGGATCAAACTAACAGGAGGAGAGTGAGGCAAGGTTGTCAAACTAACTGGAAGAGGCTTAGGGGACAGGGTCAAACGCACAGGAGGGGAGTGAGGGGAGGGAGTCAAACGCACAGGAGGAGAGTGAGGGCAGGGGGACAAACTAAGAGGAGGACAGTGAGCGGAGGGAGTCAAACTAACAGGAGGAGAATGAGGAGAGGGAGAAAACTAACAGGAGAGTGAGGGTCATGAGTCAAACTAACAGGAGGATAGGGATTCAAACTAATAGGAGGAGAGTGGGTGGAAGTTGTCAAACTAACAAGAGGGGAGTGAGGGGGGAGGGAGTCATACTAACAGGCGGACAGTGAGGGTGCGCAGTGATAGTAACAGGAGGAGAATGAAGGGAAGGAGTGAAGCTAACAGGAGGGGAGGGAGTCAAACTAACAGGAATAGAGTGAGGGGAGGGAGTCAAACTAACAGGAGGAGAGTTAGGGGAGGGGTTCAAACAAACAGGAAGAGAATGAGGGGAGGATGTCAAACTAACGGGAGGGGAGTGAGGGGAGGGAGTCAAACTAACAGGACGAGAGTGAGGGGAGGGAGTCAAAGTAACAGGAGGGGAGTCAGGGGAATGAGTCAAACTAACAGGACGAGAGTGAGGCGAGGGAGTCAAACTAACAGGAAGAAGGTGAGGGGAGGGAGTCAAACTAAAAGGAGGAGAGTGAGGAGAGGAGTTCAAACTAACAGGAAGAGGGTGAGGGGAGGGAGTCAAAGTAACAGGAGGAAAGTAAGGTGAGGGGATCAAACTAACAGGAGGGGAGTGAGGGAAGGGAGTCAAACTAAGGGTAGAGAGTGAGGGGAGGGTGTCAAACTAACGGGAGGGGAGTGAGGGAAGGGAGTCAAACTAACAGGACGAGAGTGTGGGGAGGGAGTCAAAGTAACAGGAGGGGAGTGAGGGGAGTGTGTCAAACTAACAGGAGGAGAGTGAAGGGATGGAGTCAACCTAACAGCAGGGGAGTGAGGCGAGGTTGACAAACTAACTGCAGGAGTGTGAGGGAACGGAGTCAAACTTACAGGAAGGGAGTGATGGGAAGGAATAAAACGACCAGGTGGAGAGGAGGGAAGGAGTCAAACTCACAGCTAGGGAGCAAGGGAAGGGTGTCAAACTAACAGGAGTGGAGTGAGGGTAGGGTGTCAAAGTAACTGGAGGAGAATCAGGGCAGGGGTCAAACTAACAGGAGGAGAGGAAGTCAAACTAATAGGTGAAGGGTGAGGGGAGGGAGTCAATCTAACAGGGGGAGGTTGAAGGGAGGGTGTTAAACTAACAGGAGGAGAATGAGGGGAGGGAGTCAAACCAACAGGACACAAAGGAGGGGAGGGAGTCAAACTGGCAGGAAGAGAGTGTGGGAAGGGAGTCAAACTAACGGGTAGAGAGTGAGGGGAGGGGTTCAAACTAACAGGAGGAGAATGAGGAGAGCGTGTCAAACTACGAGGAGGAGAGTGTGGGGACAGAGTCAAACTTACAGGAGGGGAGTGGGGGGAGGGATTAAAACTAACAGGAGGAGAGGGGGAAGGGAGTCAATCTAACAGGAGGGGAGTGAGGGGAGGGGGTCAGACTAACAGGTAGAGAGTGAGGCGAGGTTGTCAAACTAACTGGAGGAGTTTGTGGGGACAGAGTCAAACTTACAGGAGGGGAGTGGGAGGAGGGATTAAAAGTAACAGGAGGAGAGGGGGGAGTGTGTCAATCTAACAGGAGGGAGTGAGGGGAGGCTGTCCATCTATCAGGAGGAGAGTGTGGGGAGGGAGTCAATCTAACAGGAGGGGAGTGAGGGGAGGCTGTCAATCTATCAGGAGGAGAGTGTGGGGAGGGAGTTAATCTAACAGGAGGGGAGTGAGGGAAGGGTGACAATCTAACAGGAAGAGAGTGAGGCGAGGTTGTCTAACTGGAGGAGCGTGAGGGGACGGAGCCAAACTTACAGGAGGAGAGTGAGGGAAGGGAGTCAAACTAACAGGAGGAGAGTGAGGGGAGGGAGTCAAACTAACAGGAGGAGAGTGAGGGGAGGGAGTCAAACTAACAGGAGGAGAGTGAGGGGAGGGAATCAAAGTAACTGGAGGAGAGTCAGGGCAGAGGGTCAAACTAACAGGAGGAGAGGGAGTCAAACTAATAGGCGAAGGGTGAGGGGAGGGAATCAATCTAACAGGGGAGGGTGAAGGGAGGGACTCAAACTAACAGGAAGAGAGTGACAGGAGGGGGTCAAACTAACAGGACGAGAGTGTGGGGAGGGAGTCGAATTATTGGGAAAGGAGTGAGGGGAGGGTGTCCAACTATAATGAGGAGAGTTTGGGGAGGGAGTCAGACTAATGGGAGGGGAGTGATTCAAACTAACAGGAGGAGAGTGAGGGGCGGGTGTCAAACTTACAGGAAGAGAGTGTGGGGAGGGAGTCAAACTTACATGTAGAGAGTGGGGGGAGGGAGTCAAACTAACAGGAGGGGAGATGGGGGAGGGAGTCAAACGCACAGGAGGGGAGTGAGGGGAGGGAGTCCAGCTAACAGGAGGGGAGTGAGGGGAGGGAGTCAAACTAACAGGAGGTGAGTGAGGGGAGGAAGACAAAATAAAAGGAGGAGAGTGAGGGGAAGGATTCAAACTAACAGGAAGAGGGTGAGGGGAGGGAGTCACAGTAACAGGAGGGGAGTGAGTCAAACTAAAAGGAGGAGAGTGAGGGGAAGGATTCAAACTAACAGGAAGAGAGTTAGGGGCGGGCTTCAAACTAACAGGAAGAGGGTGAGGGGAGGGAGTCACAGTAACAGGAGGGGAGTGAGGGGTGGGAGTCAAACTAACAGGACGAGAGTGAGGGGAGGGAGTCAAACTAAAAGGAGGAGAGTGAGGGGAGGGGTTCAAACTAACAGGAAGAGGGTGAGGGGAGGGAGTCAAAGTAACAGGAGGAGAGTAAGGTGAGGGGATCAAACTAACAGAAGGGGAGTGAGGGAAGGGAGTCAAACTAACGGGTAGAGAGTGAGGGGAGGGTGTCAAACTAACGGGAGGGGAGTGAGGGAAGGGAGTCAAACTAACAGGAGGAGAGCGAGGGGAGGGAGTCAAAGTAACAGGAGGGGACTGAGGGGAGGGTGTCAAACTAACAGGAGGAGAGTGAGGGGAGGGGGTCAACCTAACAGCAGGGGAGTGAGGCGAGCTTTTCAAACTAACTGCAGGAGGGTGAGGGACGGAGTCAAACTCACAGGTAGAGAGTAAGGGGAGGGTGTCAAACTAACAGGAGGAGAGTGAGGGGAGGGTGTCAAAGTAACTGGAGGAGAGTCAGGGCACGGCGTCAAACTAACAGGTGGAATGGGAGTCTAACTAATAGGTGACGAGTGAGGGGAGGGAGTCAATCTAACAGGGGGAGGTTGAGGAGATGGTGTTAAACTAACAAGAGGAGAGTGAAGGGAGGGAGTCAAACATGCAGGAAGAGAGTGTGGGAAGGGAGTCAAACTAACGGGTAGAGAGTGAGGGGATGGGGTCAAACTAACAGGAGGAGAGTTAGTGGAGGGGTTCAAACTAACAGCAAGAGGGTGAGGGGAGGGAGTCAAAGTAACAGGAGGAGAGTGAGGGGAGGGAGTCAAAGTAACTGGAGGGGAGTGAGTGGAGGGAGTCAAACTAACAGGAAGAGAGTGAGGCGAGGTTGTCTAACTGGAGGATCGTGAGGGGACGGAGTCAAACCTACAGGAGGGGAGTGAGGGGAGGGATTAAAACTAACTGGGGAAGAGAGGGAGGGAGTCAAACTAACAGGAGGAGAGTGAGGGGAGGGAGTCAATCTAACAGGAGGGGAGTGAGGGAAGGGTGACAATCTAACAGGAGGAGAGTGAGGGGAGGGAGTCAAATTAACAGGAGGAGAGTGAGGGGTTGGAGTCAAAGTAACTGGAGGAGAGTCAGGGCAGAGGGTCAAACTAACAAGAGGAGAGGGAGTCAAACTAATAGGCGAAGGGTGAGGCGAGGGAATCAATCTAACAGGGGAGGGTGAGGGGAGGGAGTCAAACGAACAGGCAGAGTGTGAGGGGAGGGGGTCAAACTAACAGGAAGAGGGTGACGGGATGGGGTCAAACTTACAGGACGAGAGTGTGGGGAGGGAGTCGCACTATTGGGAATGGAGTGAGGGGAGGGTGTCCAACTATAATGAGGAGAGTTTGGGGAGGGAGTCAGACTAATGGGAGGGGAGTGATTCAAACTAACAGAAGGAGAGCGGGTGGAGGTTGTCAAACTGACAAGAGGGGAGTGAGGGGCGGGAGTCATACTAACAGGCGGACAGTGAGGGTGGGCAGTGATAGTAACAGGAGGAGAATGAAGGGAAGGAGTGAAGCTAACAGGAGGGGAGGGAGTCAAACTAACAGAGCGACAGTGAGGGGAGGGAGTCAAACTAACAGGAGAGTGTGTGAAGGGAGTCAAACTAACGGGTAGAGAGTGAGGGGAGGGGTTTAAACAAACAGGAAGAGAATGAGGGGAGGGTGTCAAACTAACAGGACGAGAGTGAGGGGAGGGAGTCAAACTAAAAGGAGGAGAGGGAAGGGAGGGGTTCAAACTAACAGGAAGAGGGTGAGGGGAGGGAGTCAAAGTAACAGGAGGTGAGTGAGGGGAGGAATACAAAATAAAAGGAGGAGGGTGAGAGGAGGGGTTCAAACTAACAGGAAGAGGGTGAGGGGAGGGAGTCAATCTAACGGGGAGAGGTTGAAGGGAGGGTGTTAAACTAACAGGAGGAGAATGAGGGGAGGGAGTCAAACCAACAGAACAAGAGGGAGGGGAGGGAGTCAAACTGGCAGGAAGAGAGTGTGGGAAGGGAGTCAAACTAACGGGTAGAGAGTGAGGGGAGGGGTTCAAATTAACAGGAGGAGAATGAGGAGAGCGTGTCAAACTACGAGGAGGAGAGTGTGAGGACAGAGTCAAACTTACAGGAGGGGAGTGGGGGAGGGATTAAAACTAACAGGAGGAGAGGGGGGAGTGTGTCAAACTAACAGGAGGGGAGTGAGGGGAGGCTGTCAATCTATCAGGAGGAGAGTGTGGGGAGGGAGTCAATCTAACAGGAGGGGAGTGAGGGAAGGGTGACAATCTAACAGGAGGAGAGTGAGGGGAGGGAGTCAATCTAAAAAGAAGAGAGTGAGGCGAGGTTGTCTAACTGGAGAAGCGTGAGGGGAAGGAGTCAAACTTACAGGAGGGGAGTGAGGGGAGGGAGTCAAACTAACAGGAGGAGAGTGAGGGGAGGTAGTCAAAGTAACAGGAGGAGAGTGAGGTGTTGGAGTCAAAGTAACTGGAGGAGAGTCAGGGCAGAGGGTCAAACTAACAGGCGGAGAGGGAGTCAAACTAATAGGCGAAGGGTGAGGGGAGGGAATCAATCTAACAGGGGAGGGTGAGGGGAGGGTGTTAAACTAACAGGAGGAGAGTGAGGGGAGAGTGTCAAAGTAACAGGAGGGGTGTGAGAGGAGGGAGTAAAACTAACAGGAGGAGATTGAGGGGAGGGAGTCAAACTTGCAGGAATAGAGTGTGGGAAGGGAGTCAAACTATCAGGTAGAGAGTGAGGGGAGGGGGTCAAACCAACAGGAGGAGAGTTAGGGGAGGGGTTCAAACTAACAGGAAGAGAGTGAGGGGAGGAGGTCGAAGTAACAGGAGGAGAGTGAGGGGAGGGAGTCAAAGTAACTAGAGGAGAGTAAGTGGAGGGAGTCAAACTAACAAGAGGGGAGTGAGGGGAGGGAGTCAAACTTGCAGGAAGAGAGTGTGGGAAGGGAGTGAAACTAATGGGTAGAGAGTGAGGGGAGGGCTTCAAACTAACAGGAAGAGATTGAGGGGAGGGTGTCAAGCTACCAGGAGGAGAGTGTGGGCAGGGAGTCAATCTAACAGCAGGGGAGTGAGGGAAAGGTGTCAAACCAATAGGAGGTGAGTGAGGGGAGGGGGTCAAACTAACAGGTAGAGAGTGAGGCGAGGTTGTCAAACTAAATGGAGGAGCATGAGGGGACGGAGTTAAACTTACAGGAGGGGAGTGAGGGGAGGGTGTCAAACTACCAGGAGAAGAGTAAGGGGAGGGGGTCATACTTACAGGCATAGAGTGAGGGGAGGGGTTCAAACTAACATGTAGAGACTGAGGGGAGGGAGTCAAAATAACGGGAGGAGAGTGAGGGGAGGGAGTCAAACTTGCAGGAATAGAGTGTGGGAAGGGAGTCAAACTATCAGGTAGAGAGTGAGGGGAGGGGGTCAAACCAACAGGAGGAGAGTTAGGGGAGGGGTTCAAACTAACAGGAGGTGAGTGAGGGGAGGGGGTCAAACTAACAGGTAGAGAGTGAGGCGAGGTTGTCAAACTAAATGGAGGAGCGTGAGGGGACGGAGTTAAACTTACAGGAGGGGAGTGAGGGGAGGGTGTCAAACTACCAGGAGAAGAGTAAGGGGAGGGGGTCATACTTACAGGCATAGAGTGAGGGGAGGGGTTCAAACTAACATGTAGAGACTGAGGGGAGGGAGTCAAAATAACGGGAGGAGAGTGAGGGGAGGGAGTCAAACTAACAGGAGGGGAGTGAGGGGAGGGAGTCAAACTAACTGGAGGAGAGTGAGGTGAGGGAGTAAAATTAACAGGAGGGGAGTGAGGGGAGGGAGTCAAAATAATAGGAAGAGAGTGAGGGGAGTGAGACAAACTAACAGGAGTAGTTTGAGGGGAGGGAGTCAAACTTAGAGTAGGAGAGTTAGGGGCGGGTGTAAAACTAACAGGAGTGGAGTGAGAGAAGAGAGTCAAACTTACAGGTAGAGTGTGGGTGAGGGAGTCAAAGTAACAGGACGAGAGTGGGGGGAGGGAGTGAAACTAAAAGGAGGGGAGTGAGGGGAGGGAGTCAAACTAACAGGAGGCAAGTGAGGGCAGGGGGTCACACTAAGAGGAGGAGAGTGACCGGAGGGAGTCAAAGTAACAGGAAGAGAGTGAGGGGAGGGAGTCAAACTAACAGGAGGAGAGTGAGGGGAGGGAGTCAAACTAACAGAGCGAGAGTGAGGGGAGGGAGTCAAACTAACAGGAGGAGAGTGAGGGGAGGGAGTCAAACTAACAGAACGAGAGTGAGGGGAGGGAGTCAAACTAACAGGAGGAGAGTGAGGGGAGGGAGTCAAACTAACAGGAGGAGAGTGAGGGAATGGAGTCAAACTAACAGGAGGAGAGTGAGGGCAGGGGGTCAAACTAACAGGAGGAGAGTGAAGGCAGGGGGTCAAACTAACAGGAGGAGAGTGAGGGCAGGGGGTCAAACTAACAGGAGAGTGAAGGCAGGGGGTCAAACTAACAGGAGGAGAGTGCATGAACAGGCTGAATCCCCCACTCTGGTCTCTCTCTACAGGACTTACTCCATGAATCCCCCACACTGGCCTCTCTGCACATGACCCAAGACCTGTTCCTCAATTACCTCTGTGCTCTTTGACCTTCATTGGTTCCCAGTCAAGCAACACCTCAATTTTAAAATTCCAATATGTCCACAGCCTTGTCCCTCCCTATTTCTGTAATCTCCTCCAACCCCACATCCCTGTGAGATATCTGTTCTCCTCTAATGCTGACCCTGTGAGCATCAGGAATTATAATCACCCACAATGGGGGCTGTGCCTTCAGCAGCCTCGGCCCTTAGATCTGAAATTCCCTCGCTACACCTCTCAGCCTCTCTGTAAAACATTCTTAAAAACTGCCTCCCTGAGAAAGCTTGTGGGCATTGACCTGTGTGACTCAGGGTCATCCTTTGTTTTATAATGTTCCCCTGAAGCATCTTGGGGATGGTTCATGAGATGAAAGGTGCTATATAAATATAAGTTGTTGTTGCTTATGTTTTCATACAAAAACAAAAACTCTTAACCTGTCTCAGTTTGACCTTCATGGTAACTGGTGACAAAAGACTCTTTATCCATTTAATTGGGTATTTTTCTGAAACTAACCAATCATTCACCGTCTGGTTCTGTAATCAGGAAATGATCAAAGTGCAACTTAAACAGCAAAATTGAGTCTCAATAAACTTGTTATTTTTGTTGTTTTTCCCAGTCTATAAACAGGATTAATTTCCCCCCTCAGAGTGTTTCATTCCCAGTCCCTGATTGGAACAGGGAGAGTGCTGATCCTTTTCTCCATCTCCCTGTGTTTTTCCTGGGTCTCTCCCGATAAGTGCAGAATTCAGCCCTCCATTCTCAATCTCACTCTCTCTCTCTCTCTGGGGTTAATTGGAATCTTTTGGTGAGAGTTTGAAATGGGTGATGTTTGATCAGCCGCCTGTTATACAGGCAGCCTGATATTTTACACCATTGAAATCAGCACAGTCTGTAAGACTCTGATGGGATTTGTGTCCAGCTCTCCTGACAGCAGGATGTAGAAACACCGAGAGCAGAGAAGCTTGGAGCAAATGGAAAATGCTTCAAATAGACATTTTTAATTTTCATGTCGGCTGGGAGAAGCGAAAAAATTTCATCACTCCTGGTCTAAAGTCTTCAAAACACTACGTGGAGGAGAAGGATAATCCAGGATCAGCTGTGATGCCCTCCTGGTTATATAGCCCAGGTTATCTCAGACTGCCAACATTCTCCTGACCCTGTATAAAGGGGTGATTATAAAGCTCTGTGAGGGACAGTGGAGATCCTGCTCTGGATTGTCCATCACCCTGTTTGACAGTCAGACTGTTCATACAGTGACTGTTCCTCCACTATGGTATCAGACTTCATCCTCCCAAATATTCTTCTTTCTCTTCATTTCAATCTGGAATTCACTCACACCACATGTTCCCTGGTTATGACGATAAACAATAGACTTGCCCTCCGGTTATCCTGAATTCCTCACTCCAGATGTTCCCTGGTCAGGAGGGTCTCCTCAATATCTCTCTCCAGATGTTCCCTGGTCAGGAGAATCTCATCAATATCTCACTCCACATGTTCCCTGGTCAGCTGTGCCAAGTTAGTGATAAACCAGGTGTGCCCCAGGTTACTGTTCCAGGTTAGTGATAGACCGGGTGTGTCCCAGGTTACTGTTCCAGGTTAGTGATAGACTGAGTGTGCCCCAGGTTACTGTTCCAGGTTAGTGATAGACTGAGTGTGTGACAGGTTACTGTTCCGGGTTAGTGACAGACCGGGTTTGTCCCAGTTACTGTTCCAGGTTAGAGATAGACCGGGTGTGTCCCAGGTTACTGTTCCAGGTTAGTGATCTTCTGTTTAACACTCTAATCCCTAGATTGTGTCCCAGACTCTCCCACGTATCCACACTGACTCCATCGGGTGTCTGAGTGACTCTGATTCTGGGTTTGCTCCCTGTTCTGAGAGGCTGCAGCATCTAATTCTGACCCAGTTTAATCAGATTCTGTTTATAATATCAGACAGGATTCTGACATTGTGATAAAGTGGTGGATTATTGGAGATTGTCAGTATGGATGGGCCACACTTTGATCAGGTGTTTGTGTGTGGAAATGTTTATTAACCCATCCCTTTAATTGTTCGCTTCACAGACACTATATCACTCACCGTGCTGTGCACTGTCACTTGCAGCATTGAAGATCTTCCTGAGGTCACTGGTGCTGCGATAGTCAATGGAGTCCAAATCGTTTATTTTGACAGTGATATCTGGTGGTGCGTCCCCAGGCAGCAGTTCATGGCCAAATATTTGGACAAGAAATTCTGGGACTGTGTCACAGATCTGGCACTGTCACATTTAGACCGGGCAAAGGAGTATCTGAATAACATAAAGAAGATGTCAAACCAGACATCCGGTGAGATCCGACAGATAGACACTCAGCGTTGATTGTCCTCATTATACCCATGGTCACTCCACTCAGTCCATCTCCCAGCACTGAACCCCGGGTCACTCCACTCAGTCCATCTCCCAGCACTGACCCCTGGGTCACTCCACTCAGTCCATCCACCAGCACTGACCCCTGGGTCACTCCAGTCAGTCCATCTCCCAGCACTGACCCCTGGGTCACTCCACTCAGTCCATCTCCCAGCACTGACCCCTGGGTCACTTCACTCAGTCCATTCACCAGCACTGACCCCTGGGTCACTCCAGTCAGTCCATCCACCAGCACTGACCCCTGGGTCACTCCACTCAGTCCATCTCCCAGTGCTGACCCCTGGGTCACTCCACTCAGTCCATCCACCAGCACTGACCCCTGGGTCACTCCAGTCAGTCCATCCCCCAGCACTCACCCCTGGGGCATAAGGTCCAATAATCATTGAAAATTCCTCTCATATTTCAACTTAATACGAGACCCCCTTTCCCCTCTGATCCAACTGTGACTCTTATCCCCAATTTCTATCTGGTTCTTTTTCTCCTTTCCCCACTGATCAGACTGTGACCCTAATCCTCCATTTCTATCTGACACTAGATCCCCTTTCCCCTCTGATCAAACTGTGACTCTAATCCTACATTCCTATCTGACACGAGATCCCCTTTCCCCTCTGATCAAACTGTGACTCTAATCCTACATTCCTATCTGACACGAGATCCCCTTTCCCCTCTGATCAGACTGTGACTCTAATCCCCTATTTCTATGTGATACTAGATCCCCTTTCCCCTCTGATCAGACTGTGACTCTAATCCCTCATCTCTTTCTGATACTAGATCCCCTTTCTCCTCTGATCAGACTGTAATTCTAACCCTCCATAGAACCATAGAAATGTTACAGCACAGAAGGAGGCCATTCGGCTCATCTTCTCCATGCCAGCCCAAGGACACCCAGGTGCCCTTTCTAATCCCACCTTCCTGCACCCGGCCCATAGCCCTGCAGCTTACAGCACTTTAGGTGCAGATCCAGTTAGTTTTTAAAAGAGTTTAAAGTTTCTGCCTCTACCGCCAACTTGGGCAGTGAATTCCAGACACCTACTATCCTCTGCGTAAAAAAGTTCTTCCTCATGTCCCCCCCTACACCTTCTGCCACTTATCTTGAATCTATGTCCCCTGGTTCTAGAATTCTCCACCAAGGGAAACAATTTTATCCTGCCCAATCTATCTATTCCCTTCATAGTTTTGTACACATCAATCAAGTCACCTCTCAGCCCTCTTTGTTTTAAGGAAAATAACCCCAACCTATCCAATCTCTCCTCGTAGCTACACTTTTCTAACCCTGGCAACATTCTTTTAAACCTTCTCTGCACTCTCTCCACAGCCAATATGTCCTCCCTGTAATGTAGTGACCAGAACGGCACTCAATACTCCAGTTGTGGCCTCAGCAGTGGTTTATACAATTCCAAAATTATATCCTTACTCTTATATTCTATACCTCTGCCAGTGAAGGAGAGCATTCCATATGCCTTCTTTACAACCTTGTCTATTTGAACTGCTGCCTTCAGGGACCTGTGCACTTGTACGCCAAGATCTCTCACTTCACCTCTTCACCCCTGGAAGTATATTCCCATTTATTATGTAATCCCTGTAACTGTTTGACCTCCCTAAATGTATGACCTCACACTCCTCTATATTAAAATCCACCTGCCACTTTACCGCCCACTCCACCAACACATCTATATCGTTTGGGAGATTATGGCTCTCCTCTACACTATCCACTACTTGGCCAATCTTTGTGTCATCTTCAAATTTCCCAATCGTGCCCCCCACGTTCACGTCCAAATTGTTAATATATAACACAACAGCAAGGGTCCTAACACCAAGCCCTGTGGAACACCACTTGAGACAACTTTCCATTGGCAAGGTCATCCATCGACCATTACCCTTTGTTTCCTGTTACAAAGCCAACCTTTTATCCAGTTTGCCACATTACCCTGAATCCCATGGGCTTTTACTTTCCTGATCAATCTGCCATGAGGGACCTTGTCAAACGCATTTCTAAAATCCATGTACACAACATCCACTGCACTAACTTCATCAACCCTTCTTGTCACTTCCTCAAAGAATTCAATCAAATTTGTGAGGCAAGACCTTCCTTTAACAAATCCATGCTGACCATCCCTGACTAGTCCATGCCTTTCCACATGACAGTTAATCCTATCTCTCAGGAATGATTCTAGTAATTTGCTCACCACCGATGTAAGACTAACTGGCCTATAACTGTTGGGCATTTCCTTTGATCCCTTTTTAAACAATGGCACTATGCATTTCTCCAGTCCTCCGATAATTCCCCTGTATCTAGTGAGGATTGGAAAATCATCCTAAGAGCATCTGCTATCTCCTCCCTGACTTCCTTCAGCAGCCTTAGAAACAATCCATCTGGTTCTGGTGACTTATCCACTTTCAAGGATTTCAACCCTTCGAGTACTTCCTCTCTCTTTATGACTATCCCGTCCAATATCTCGCAGTGTTCCTCCTGGACTACCAGATCTACATCCTCCCTTTCCTTTGTAAACACAGAGACAAAATATTAATTCAAAATCCTTCCCACAGCCTCTGCATCTACACAGAAGTTTCCATCTTCATCTCTGATAGGTCCCACTTTTTCTTTTACTAACCTTTTAGCATTAATGTATTGGTAAAACATCTTCGGGTTATCTTTAACTTTACTTGCTAATTTTTTTCATACCCTCGCTTTGATTTCCTTATTTCCTTTTTTACTTCGTCCCTGCACTACCTATGTTCACCTAGGCTATCTGCAGTGCTTAGTTTTTTGTGCCTATCGTACGCTTTATTTTTCTGTTTGATCATCCCCTGTATTCCTCTAGACAACCAGGGGGTCTAGATTTGGCAGTACCACTCTTATTTTTGTAGGGGACATGTCTTCTTTGTACAATTAGGATCGCACTTTTTAGTGCTTCCCACTGGTTTCCCACTGTTTTATCTTCCAGCAGTGCTGTCCAGTCCACCTCAGCCAAGTCCCTTCTCATTTCTGCAAAATTTGCCTTCCCATATTTCAAGACATTTACTCCTGCCTTATCTCTGTCCTTTTCCATGGTAATACTAAATCTAACTGAATTGTGATCACTGTTCCCGATATGGTCGCCAATTGTCATTTCACCCACTTGCCCTTCTTCATTCCCCAAGACTAGGTCTAGAATCGCATCTCCTCTCATTGGGTTTGTCTCTAATTGGTTGAAAAAATTTTCCTGGACACATGTCATGAAT